>NW_015396119.1:7308-8729 GCF_001527695.2 Protobothrops mucrosquamatus
AGGAGGAGGAGGAGGAGGAGGAGGAGGAGGAGGAAGAGGAGGAGGAGCTTAGTAGGATAGTTATTCTGGGGCAATACAGAGTTACAGGCCCAGTTCTGAGCAAATAATATGATTGGGGTCAATAATTTCTCCGCAAAGTCTCCATCTTCTCAGTGACCACATTCTCCAGGCTTCTTTGAGGAAAGCCAGGAGAGGTTAATACAAAAGCGACTGAAGTCTTACTAATTCAGGGAAGCCTCGCGTCCCCAAAGTTGCGTAAACTTTCCAAACAGAGGGCTTCCTTTTTTTAATAAATCCTTACATTTCCTTGGGTGTCTCTCGCTCACCTCCATTGGGGTGGATTCCCTCAACGTAATTCGTGGCTGCATCTATCTGCATTTTGGAGGCTTGAACCAAATTATCTCTCCAGCAACGGACATTGTGGTTGAAGTCCAGGATAGAAAACTGGTCATCGGATCGGAGGTCACCCAGGATGGTCTTCATAGCTTCCACAGTCTGAAACGTCAGATGAAATCAGATTAAAATTTTATAAACTTTTGCCCCTCACAGTCTGCCTCATTGGAAACATGGCTACTTTTTATGATCCCTGTTGTAAAATGTCAGCTATAATATGTGCGAAAATGGGAGGGAAAAAAAAATCTGAAATAGCCACAATGGAGGAATGATTGATGAAGACGGCCTCAATATTTAGCCCATATTGAGCGTTTCACAAAACATATTTAATCAACCCTTCCTCTCCTTCCATACTACAGATAGTCTTTGACTTACAACAGTTCATTTAGTGGCCATTCCAAGTTACAACGGCACTGAAAAAAGTGACTTACCACCCATTTTTCGCACTTGACCATTGCAGCATGCACACCCGTAGTAACGTGATCAAAATTTGAACGGTGGATAACTGGCCTGTATTTATGACGGTCGCAGTGTCCCGGGGTCACGTGATCCTCTTTTGTGACCTTCTAACAAACAATGTCCGTGGGGAAGCCATATTCACTTAAAAACCATGTTACTAGCTTAACTGCAGCGATTCATTTAGCAAGAACGGTTGTAAAACAGGGCAAAACTCACTTAGCAACTGTCTCACTTAGCAACGAAAATTTTGGGTTCAGTTGTGGTTGTAAGTCAAGGACTATCTGTATAAGTTGGGAGAGATATCCAGCTCTGGGCAAGACCGGGGCATCCCTGCCCTTTTTCTCACCCAGATCTTTTTTTACTGTGTTCCACACAACATATTTCATTAGGGCAGATAAAGACTTAGTATCGGTTAAATCCATTATGACATCACAATTATAACCCACCTACAATGTGATGATATACTTGCATCAAGGCATCTGATGCAGATATGGTTACCTCATTTGTGTGGCGGCATCACACAATGGTATCTTCATTTGGCCCCTTCCACAGATGCCTAAACTAGTGAC
>NW_015396120.1:0-8725 GCF_001527695.2 Protobothrops mucrosquamatus
GAGACAACATTTTGTGGACCCCATCCTCTGACCTTTTTCTGTTAATGGCTAGAGTTATTCTGTTTATTCAAAAATTTAGGAGTCCATAGAAGCTGAAGTAAGGCCATCTCTACATCGCACAACTATTTCAGTAAGTAACTGAAGATCTGAAAAGTTTATTATTTCTATAATTTGTTCTAGAATGATGTTATCACCTTACTTGGAAGGGTTTTTAATCTGTTTTAGTAAGTTTTTAATAAATTTTAAATTCCTGCTATTTAATTGTTTCTCAATGCTAGATAGTGGATTAGAATAGAATAGAATAGAATAGAATTGAATAGCATAGCATAGCATAGCACAGCACAGCACAGCACAGCACAGCACAGCATAGCATAGCATAGCATAGCATAGCATAGCATAGCATAGCATAGCATAGCATAGCATAGCATAGAATAGCATACAGTTGGAAGGGACCTTGGAGGTCTTCTAGTCCAGCTGCCTGCTCGAGTAGGAGAACCTATATCATTTCAGACAAGTGACTATCTAGTCTCTTCTTTAAAACCTCCAGTGATGTAACACCCATGATTTCTAAAGGCAAGTTGTTCCACTGGTTAATTATCCTCACTGTTAGGAAGTTTCTCTTTAATTCCAGGTTGCTTCTCTCTTTGATCAGTTTCCAACCATTGTTTCTTGTCTTGCCCTCTGGTGCTTTGGAGAATAGTTTGACCCCCTCTTCTTTGTGGCAGCCTCTCAGATACTGGAATACTGCTATCATGTCACCCCTATTTCTTCTTTTCTTTAAACTTTTAACTGGAATGTATATATGTACTGTATGTATAGCAGCATTTGCAGTAGACCTATTGAAGAAGTAAAGGCTACAATTGGGTTGTTTCTTTTTTGTCCTTTTACACTTCAAAGAATTCTTCATGATACCTTTCAATTAGAAAATATTCTTCCAGATTTCACCCCCCAAAGCAACAGACCTTAGCAAAATGATGCAGAAAAACAAAGGAATATAATTACAGGTCAAACAAAATTGTTCTTCTTGGTGTATTTTAGAATGTATATAATATACAATTATACTAGTTTATTCATGGTTAAAAAAATGAAGCCATTATTATATAGAAACATTGGAAATGATGTTGTCATTCTTCATTATATTTTACTATCATTGCTACAGAAAAGTTCATGGTTTCTCTTATACTTGAAGCACCTTTAAATAGGATTCATTATGAGTTTTTTTTCAGTATGAGGGACATTTTCTGTTTTACAAGTGAATCCTCTTTGGCACGACATAGTTGTTTGAGTTTAGCTGTGAACCAAGGCTTATTGTTGCTGTATATTCGCAAGTTCCTGGTTGGTGCACATAGGTCTTCACAAAAACTAATATATGATGTTACGGTATCTGTGAGTTCATCCAAGTCGGCAGAGGTATCTTCGAAAACTTTCCAATCAGTGCAGTCAAAGCAAGCCTGTAGTTTAGCTTTGCCTCCTCAGTCCAAGACTTGACTGATTTAGGAATACAGGAAAACAGAGTTGGAAGGGACCTTGGAGGTCTTCTAGTCCAACGCCCCTGCTCATGGCAGGAGATCCTTGTGCTTGCTTGTTGGGGAAAACAGGGTGAGAGGTGTGTGTATGTGGGGGAGTAGAGAATGACCATACCTTCTGCTCCTGAACAAAAGGTGGGATGAAAATGCAACCCAAGGATAAATGAAATTAATGTCATATTTTGAACTTGTGACTTCAGAGTGATGAAGAGAGGCTTCTGAAAATAGTTGGCATGTTTTCAAGCCTCCTTTGTCCTCACAGCCTGGCAGATTTTCTAACCACGTAGTAAAAGAATGCTTACTTTTCATAAGCTGAGGTCTAGTTCCTTCTAGCTTGCTTTACTGTAGTCCATTTAATTGTTGGTTTTATGATTTTAAGCCTTTGTCTCTAAACAGGTACAAGGTGAATCATACATTGATCAGAGTGTCCCACAGCTGCTTGTGGTAAAGACCAATAAGCAACTTTTAGTGTCGTGTAGCAGTGGTGTAATGTATTCTCTAGTGAGACAGTTGACATGCTGAAAGTATTTTGGTAGCTCTTGGCTTAAGTTAGCACTGTTGAAATCACCTAACACAATGAGGAGTGAATCAGGATGTTTTTCTTCAGCCCACATAATCTGGTCAGCTAGAGTTGTAATGCATTGCTTACGCAAGCTTGTGGTGAAATGTACATAGCAATTAGCAGAAATGAGGAAAACTTTCATGGAGAATAAAATGGTTTGCAATTGATAATTAATGTCTCTAAGTCCACATCACAGAATTTCTTTAGCGTAGTTACATTTTTGCACCATCCAGCTTTCTATGATAATGCTAGTGCAAAATATAAGCTAGCACAAATCCCATCTATTGTTTAATAAGGAAGGCTGAGGAAAATATATAGCTCCCACCTCTTCTCACACTTTTGATATGCATGATTATGGTTGCTATGACTATGCTTAAAGGGCTTTATATACATAGTTTATAAAGCTGGACTGAAATGAGAATCCTACACAGCATTCATTTGGCTGTTTATATGCAAATCTCCTTCCAGCTATGGATAGACCTAGCCTGGTCATAGAAGTAATTTTTAGTGCACAAAAGAAGGCAGGTTCAATTCTCCCGTGTGTTTAGGTTGGCCCATGGTGAAAAAAAACCTGTTGTCTGGAAAACCTGGAATTGGACCAGTTAGGATATTGACAGGTAATAATATATTGAGATAGATGGAACACATATTTGATAGGGTACAATGATTGTTATGGGCACACTCCTAGAACTGTGAAAGCCTGATTCTGTGTTTACATGACCCTAACTGAAACTGAGTAGAAAACAGCTTACTCCAAACTTATTATTTATTAATGCTAATGTTCCAGCTGTTGCACTTATATACCATATACTGTAAACTATTGAGATTTTGGTTGATTACAGCAGGTATAACTTTAATAATAAATGACAAATGAATATATTAGTTGCATATATAGTACTAATTTAGCTCTGACTCGAATCTGGTCTCTAGACACATAGTAAAGTCTTCCTTTGAAGCCTATGGGCTCAGTTCATGATTTATCTGCAAGAAATAATTCATGGTCCCTGATGAAGCATATTTATCTAGTCTACTTCAGAACACGTATCTGATTCAATGAATGCATCAAAACAACCTTTTGCACATAAATCTCCTTTGTTGGATTGCTACAAAAGTCTTTTACTATACACTCATAATTCATCCAAGCTTGAAATTCTCTCTCTGCATCTGTGAAATCAGCATCACATTTGGAGTCTTGCAAGATTTTCCAAGGAGTGAAACAAAACAATGAAGTTAAACTTGGTCAACAACTTAACAAGGGCATCCATTATTTCCAAGTAAAAGTGTTGTGTGTTGAAGATACGGTATACTCGAAACAAAGGCAGAATTTTCTCACCCTGATAAATTTGCATGTTTGAATATGAATGAACAAGTTTTAAATTTGCAACTTGCATTTCAGAAAGTCTCAAACTAAGGGAGGCACCAAGTATTTAGTGTAGACCATCACAACAGAAAACTGGTCTCTAAAGACAAATAGACAGGAAGCATTTTAGACTAGCTTGGGATCTTCTTTAGTAACATCTTGCATAAAAGGAGAATAAAAAGCAATATGCATGTCTGAAATATACATATATTTGTCTGAAATGGTATAATTTGTCTGAAATGGTATAGGGTTTCTTGCCTGACCAGGGGATTAGATTAGATGATCTCCAAGGTCCCTTCCAACTTTTTTATTATTATTAATATTAATATTATTATTAAATTTTAAATGTCTATTTTCTAGCACCATAAAAAGGATTTTTGCTGGAGAATCTGCCATCTGCAGAAGATGTGCTAGCAGTAGCTATGGCATAAAGTTTTTGCAACCCTGTCCTAGAGGTATAAATAAAATAATAAAATACATAAAAATAAATTTGATTGTTAATGCACTAAAGAGCAATGCTTCCATTTTTCCCCTTTCTTGCCTTAACAAAATGAAAAATCCCAGCCCATTTTTATAAAAATATATGATAGGTGACAAAAAGCATGGCAGTCATTAATGGTCCTTCTATCTGATATGGCATTGCTGTCATTTTCCCCTTCAGCGTATCCCAAAATGGCATAATGTTCAGAGGACAGCAAAATGCCAAACATTCCTTCTGCTGGAATCAGATAAATATTTTCAATGGTAGGAATATGTAGGAATGTAAAAAAAAAAAAAGAGGGACATAACATTCATATTTGTTATCTGCTTTTGCAGATTGAATAGGCTCTGTTGGACCCAATGTTTTATTTGTTTGAAATGATTGAAAATTGCTAATTGAAGTACATCCCTCCAGGTAACAGCTCCAATGGCATCAGCACGGTCCAGTGTTTCTCAGCTTTAGCAACTTTAAGATGTCTGGATTTCAACTCCCAGAATTCCCCAGCCAAGGTGGAGAAACACTGCCTATATAACCAGGCTTAGTTCTAAAGTTAAGAATTTAGGATAGAGAAGATAATAGATTTGCTAATTGAAGTTACCTAGTGAAAATTTAAGTCTGTCATTTAATCTCCCCCACCTCTGAATTTGAAAACAAGAGGGAGAGAAAAATAATAACAATTCAATAAATGTGCTATGGCATTTCCAAACCAGTCTTCATCACAAACACTGCTCTCCCATTTTAGCTTAGGAAACAAGAGGGGAAAAAACATAGGACTCTTAAGAAAACGTTATGTGTTTTAGGACCTTGACAGAAGAGTAATGAACCATGCATCTTTGTTTATGGGGGTGCATCAATACAGAGAACAGCAAAACTTCACACTAAAATTGGAATCCATAAATCTGTACTATAAGGTTTCATAGTCAACAATGTCGAATTGTCTTTCTACCACAGTAAGGGCCTGAGCCAATAGAAAACTTCAAGGAAAAAGTTCAGAGAAGAGCAACTAAGATGATCAAAGGCCTGGAGACTAAAATATATGAAGAACGGCTGCAGGACTTGGGTTTGGCTAGTCTAAAGAAAAAAAGAAACAGGGGAGACATGATAGCAGTATTCCACTATTTGAGGGGCTGTCACAAAGAAAAGGGGATCAAACTCTAAGATAAGATCATGGATGAAGGCAGCTTTGTAACACACTGACCTGACATTCAAAAACAACATCTCTAAACAGGGCCACCAAAGGTCACCTACTACTGATGGTAGAGATTGTGGGCTAAACAGCAGGCTGTTTTCAAGCAAAGTCATTACCCCTTAGAGTAGCTCACTCTTGGATTCCCACTATACCTCTCTTTTCCGATATCTGTCAAGATGGTTCTTCCTTCTCCTTGTCTCAGAAACAGAAATACATATATTTATATTTATCTCTAGTAATATCCACTGAAAAGCAGATCTATCAAGTAATTCTCATTTTATTTTTTTCACTAAGTTGCAAGAAAAGAAATGGCTCTGATTTTTTTCTTCTTTCCCCAAGATATGAATAGCATCAATCTGGAAGGAGGGAAATGGCAGAAAATGTGTTGCCTTTGTGAATTATGGAAATCTGATTTCTGATTCTTTTCAAATGTATTTCAATATTTCTCTAGGAAAGATAACTATTAACTTTAAAATACATTAACTGAAATTTAGGGATTTTTTCCCCAAACCATTTTTATAATGTTTAGACTGAAATTAATATAGTTGTTAATGACAGAGGTAAGAGATTCACTGACTGTAGGGACTATAAAAGGGAACTAAATGTAATACAAAGGTAGCCAATAAGCATCATAAATTTAAAATAAATAAATAAATATTTAATAACTTGAAAATAATAACTTGTCAGTTTTCCCATTACAGTTAACAATTGTGGTTATTTCCTAAGAATGACTGATGGATTCATCAGTTTGAAAAAGGAAATATACCGTATTTTCCGGCGTATAAGACGACTGGGCGTATAAGACGACCCCCAACTTTTCCAGTTAAAATATAGAGTTTGGCCTATATCAGGGGTAGGACACGTTTCCCACCGAAAACAAAACACTGGGAGCCGCAAAACCCTTTTGATATCTAAAATGAAGATAAGACTGCATATATCCTTTTTTTACCTTTATGATATGTGTGTGTGTGTGTGTGTGTTTGTGTGTGTATATATAAAATAAAGGTAAAAAAGGATATATGCAGTGTTATCTTCATTTTAGATGTCAAAAGGGTCTCTCTCTCTGTCTCTTTCCTCTCTCTTTCCTTTCTTTCCTCTCTCTCTTTCTTTCTCTTTCCTCTTTCTCTCTTTCCTCTAACTTTCTCTCTCTCTCTTTCCTCTCTTTCTCTGTCTCTCTCTTTCCTCTTTCCTCTTTCTCTTTCCTCTCTTTCTCTTTTCTTTCCTTTCTCTCTTTCCTCTCTTTTCTCAATCTTTTTTCTCTTTCCTCTTCCTCTCTTTCTTTCTCTCTTTCCTCTCTTTCTCTCTCTATTTCCTCTCCTTCCTTTCCTCTCTTTTTCTCTTTCCTCTCCCCCTCTTTCTTCTCCCTCTTTATCTCTTTCTCTTTCCTCTTTCCTCTCTCTTCTCTTTCTCTCTCTTTCCTCTTTCTCTATTTCCTCTCTCTTCTCTTTCTCTTTCTCTCTTTCCTCTAACTTTCTCTCTCTCTTTCCTCTCTCTTTCTCTGTCTCTTTCTCTTTCTCTTCCTTTCTCTTTTCTCTAACTTTCTCTCTTTCCTCTTTCTCTTTCTCTTCTCTTTCCTCTCTTTCTCTTTCCTTTCTCTTTCCCTCTTTCCTCTCTCTTTCTCTTCTCTTTCTTTCCTCTTTCTCTTTCCCCTCGCTCTTTCCTCTCTCTCTTTCCTCTTTCTTTCTCTTTCCTCTTTCTCTCTCTCTCTTCTCTTTCTCTTTCCTCTTTCTCTTCTCTTTCTTTCCTCTTTCTCTCTTTCTCTCCCTCCAGGTTAGGAGAAAGAGAGAGAGAGAATGAAAGGCAGACGGCGCCGAACGGGCAGGGAGGGGGAGCAGGACGGGAGGCAACAGCTCACGGCCGCCACCCACATTGTATCCTCAGCTGAACAGGCGGGGAGGCAGCAGCTCTGGCAGCGGACAGTGCAGCATCGTCGGGGTCACCGCCGCCGCCCCTGACCTGGCCACCACTCCCGCCGCATCCTCAGCCACTTTACTGTCGCAAGAGGAGGGCGCCAAGGCCGGGTGCACCATGGGCAGCCGTGGCTGCAACGGGGAGTGCCGCCGCAGGGACGAGGGGGGTCCCGATCGCCGCCAGCCCCACCGCCCTCGCAGCCCAAGGTCTTCTTTTCCTGCAGCACCAAGGGTGGCGGCAGCTCCCCGAAAGTGGCCGAGGAAGGCACCACCAATGGGGCCGGGCGGCGGAGAGCCCTGCGGCAGCCAGGCGAGCTTCATGCCTGTCTGCCGCCTGGCCTGGGGAGAGATGTGGCCGGCTCGGCTTCCCGAGGTGCGATGCCCCCACTGCCGCCAGCCCAACCATGACTGCCGCCTGGCCTGGCCTGGGGAGACATATGGCCGGTTTGGCTTCCCGGGGTGCGATGGTCCCGCCGGCCGCCACACCAGCCATGACTGCGGCCCGGCCCGGCCTGGCCTGGCTTGGGGAAACATGTGGCTGGCTCGGCCGTATTTTCCGGCGTATAAGACGACTGGGCGTATAAGACGACCCCCGACTTTTGAGAAGATTTTCAGGGTTTAGAAAGTCATCTTATACGCCGGAAAATACGGTAAAATAAGTCAAGGATATAATTATAGAATGCTTTTTGTAAGGACATTTCATCACTTGCTTATTAACAAAGACATGTCTAAAATTATGAAAATTTCTAAAACAAATCTCAGTTCTCCAACAGCAATTGGAACTCTGATATGCATGAGCTTCAGTGAAAAATGCTGATTTCAGACTTATCCCTTTTTCCAGAGAATTTTTACTTTTTCCCTTAAAAATACATCAAAATGAAAGGGTAAATAAATCCATCTTTTACCCATTATGCATTCTACAGTATATACTGAAGACTTGTATATCATCATTATTAAAGATATATCAAGATGGTGTACATTGATCCACATAATCCTCAAGAGTCAAATCTGACACAACAGTGTTTAACAGATTGACAGAGAAAAACTCTGTATGAGAACATAGACATCCAGGACGTATTGATATTAATAAATCACAACCATGCCAATTCACATGGCCAGGAATCTCCAGACATTTTATCATAGATGTTTTTTTGGAATTTAGAGAATTGAGGGCATTGCAATAGCTAGAAAACAGCTATCATAACAGCATAGCTAGTTATAGCAGGCCAAGGAAATAATCTAATCACCCTAAAGGCCTAAAGGGATGCTTATTAATTTATATGGTTTCTCTATTAATTTATATGGTTTCTATTGGCATTTATATTGGTGGCTGCAGACTATGACATAAATTTAAATCTGGAATATGTTAATGCCAACATTAATAGGTCACAACTATGCCAATTCACATCAGATTACAGAACGATACGAAATAAAAAAGATGCTGAGACTCTAAAAAGAGTACAGAGAAGAGCAACAAAGATGATTAGGGGACTGGAAGCTAAAACATATAAGGAACGGTTGCTGGAATTGGGTATGTCTAGTTTAACGAAGAGAAGGACGAGGGGGGACATGATAGCAGTGTTCCAATATCTCAGGGGCTGCCACAAAGAAGAGGGAGTCAAGCTATTCTCCAAGGCGCCTGAAGGCAGGACAAGAAGCAACGGATGGAAACTGATCAAGGAGAGAAGCAACCTAGA
>NW_015396121.1:0-2622 GCF_001527695.2 Protobothrops mucrosquamatus
GAAAAGGCCGCAACTGGTGCACCAGGCGTACCCGGTAAAACGCCCCCCTGGCCACAGCCGTCAACTGGTCTTCCAGTGTCAGCCGTGGATCCAGGAGGACCCCCAAATTGCGTACCCTCTCCGAGGGAGCCAAAGTTTCGCCCCCTATAGTCAGCGATGGAATCAGCTGACCATACCTGGGAGCCGGCAACCACAGCCAAGGTCGGTTTCTCCTTAAAATGGAATTCTATATCGGCTTTTATTTTTTTAAATATGAAGTGATTCTGCACCTTGGAAGTATTAGTTAGCCGTTCTTCTGAGGAAGGACTCAACCACCGTGTGTGAGAAGGAGCCAGAGACGGAAGAGATGCTGAACAACGGGCCTGACGTTCTCCTTTTGCAAGGTGGCTGGTCTTGCGGCTTTTGCAAAGCACAGCCGAGTGATTTGCCCCCAGGGCCACCCAGTGTTGGCGGTTGCTCCATCAGGCCCTCCTCAATAATGCAGGTTGCTGCTAATGGCCCTTCAGGGTAAGCACTTTGCGAGCGCCCGGGCGAAGTTCTTGACTCTTTCTGCTTTCCCAGAACTTTCGATGTGGTGCTTCTCGCACGATCTCCAGGGAAGGAGCTGAAGCAGTTTTTTATTTCTCCGTGTTCTCTTAAATGCTGCGAAATGGTCTTGGATTATGCTGGTCTCTCCATCTGCCCTTTCTCGAAAACTTTTTTAACCTCTAAGTCAGGGAAGAGGTTCTAAGCTCTGCAGGCCACACTTGGAATACTGCATCCAGTTTTGGTCACTACGATGTAAAAAAGAGGTTGAGACTCTAGAAAGAGGGCAGAGAAGAGCAACAAAGATGATCAGGGGACTGGAGGCTAAAACGTATAAAGAACGGTTGCTGGAATTGGGTATGTCTAGTTTAACGAAGAGAAGGACGAGGGGGGACATGATAGCAATCTTCCAGTATCTCAGGGGCTGCCCCAAAGAAGAGGGAGTCAAGCTATTCTCCAAAGCGCCTGAAGGCAGGACAGGAAGCAACGGATGGAAACTAACCAAGGAGAGAAGCAACCTAGAACTAAGGAGAAACTTCCTGACAGTTAGAACAATTAACCAGTGGAACAACCTGCCTCCAGAAGCGGTGAATGCTCCAAAACTGGAAGTTTTTAAGAAGAAACTGGACAGCCATTTGTCCAAAATGGTATAGGGTTGCCTACTTGAGCAGGGGGTTGGACTTGATGACCTCCAAGGTCCCTTCCAACCTTACCATTATTATTAAAATAAAAGAATTTTACCAAAGGAAGCGAGCTTTAGGGATACAGGTAGTCCTTGACTTATGAGGGCAACTGGGCCCAGAATTTCCATTGCCAAACAAGGAAGCTGTTAAATGAGTCGCACCCAATTTTACAAACATTTTTTTTGCCAGGGTTGTTAAGTGAATCACTGCGGCTGTTAAGTGAATCACAAGGTCAATAAGCAAACCCAGCTTCCCCCACTGAGTATGCTTGCTGGAAGCTGAATGAGACAGTTGCAAATGGCGGTCCCTTGACTCTGGGAGGGAATAATAAAAACCCACCCTCATAAAATAGGTTCAACTTTAAAAAGCTAAGCAGCACGGGTGGTGGAGGTGGGGTTGAGCCCTCTTCTATCTTCAGTAAAAAAGGAATTGCTTTGATTCCTCAATCCAAATACAAGCTCCAGCAGAGCTGGAAGGGATCTTGGAGATCTTCTAGTCCAGCCCCCTGCTCAAGCAGGAGAACCTACACCGTCTCAGACAGGTGAGTGTCCAGTCTCCTCTTAAAAATCTCCAGTGATGGAACGCCCACGATTTCTAGTGGCAAGCTGTTCCACTGGTTGATTGTCTTCACTGTCAGGAAAGAGGGAAAAGGCACCTTTGGGACAACCATGACCTGGATGATTGAGAATCTCCATAGACTTGTTTGAGATAATATTCTTCCCTTCAACTTTCCAAAGACTCCTCAAAAGAACCCAGTTGGCATCTCCCTCCTTCAGAGGTGCGCTACAAAAAGAGGACTTCCTTGAATTGTTTTGGCCAAACTGAGCAGCCTTAAAAATGATGGAGCCTTGGATCTTGGCCTGACCCTCTAGCTCAGTATTCCCCAACTTTAGAAACTTTAAGCTGTGTGGATTCCCAGAATTTCCCAGCCAGCACAAAGAAGAGGGAGTCAAGCTATTCTCCAAAGCACCTGAGGGCAGGACAAGAAGCAACGGATGGAAACTCATCAAGGAGAGAAGCAACCTGGAACTAAGGAGGAATTTTCTGAACAATTAATCAGTGGAACGAATTGCCTTTAGAAGTCTTGGGTGCTCCATCAATGGAGTCTTTTAAGAAAAGAGTGGCAGACATTTGTCTAAAATGATATAGGGCTTCCTGCTTGAGTAGGGAGTTGGACTAGAAGACCTCCAAGGTCCCTTCCATCTCTGTTATTCTGAAGTCCACGCATCTTAAAAGTTGCCAAGGTTGGGAAACACTCTGGTAGGCCACAAAGAGAAGAAAAAGAAGGGACAAACAACGCAATAAAGAATTCCAGATGTGACCCCAGAAGAAGTTGACCCAAACTCCCAAGATCTTCCTGGAGGATCTCTACGAAAAAGGTCCCGAATGGCTCCCTGACTTCAATCCACTTCTC
>NW_015396121.1:5800-8721 GCF_001527695.2 Protobothrops mucrosquamatus
TTCTTCTTCTTCTTCTTCTTCTTCTTCTTCTTCTTCTTCTTCTTCTTCTTCTTCTTCTTCTTCTTCTTCTTCTTCTTCTTCTTCTTCTTCTTCTTCTTCTTCTTCTTCTTCTTCTTCTTCTTCTCCTTCTCCTTCTCCTTCTCCTTCTCCTTCTCCTTCTCCTTCTCCTTCTCCTTCTCCTTCTCCTTCTCCTTCTTCTCGAAGCCGTGTCTGACCCATCGCAACCCCATGAAAAACGTTCCTCCAGGCCTTTCTGTCCTCTACCATCTTCTGGAATCCCTTTAAGCTCATGCCTACTGCTTCAGTGACTCCATCCAGCCACCTCCTTCTCTGTCATCCCCTTCTTCTATTGCCCTCCATCTTTCCCAGCATTAGGCCTTCTCCAGTGAGTCCTTCCTTCTCATTAGTTGGCCAAAGTACTTGAGTTTCAACTTCAGGATCTGGCCTTCTAAAGAGCAGTCAGGGTTGATCTCCTCTAGGACTGACTGGTTTGATCGCCTTGCACACTAGCACACTCTAGGTTCAGAATATCAGAGTTGGAAGGGACCTTGGAGGTCTTCTAGTCCAACCCCCTGCTCAAGCAGGAGACCTTATACCATCCCAGTCAAATGGCTGTCCAATCTCTTCTTAAAAGCCTCCAGGGTCCATAAGCTCTGAAGACAAGCCATTCCACATCTTCAGTGCCATTTTTAGTGGCCATTCAGTGCCGCTAAATGAACAGTTGTAAGTCGACGACTATCTGTACTTTTCTTTGGTGGCCTCCATTGTGTGGTAGATTTCTAGCGATCTTTACAGAAGCGAAGCTAGATCTTTCCCACAGGATTTTGAGGATTAATTGCTCTTGCCATGAAGATGGAGTTGGCACTAGAGTTATCTATTATTATAATTTTTTTTTCTATATGGGTTTAGATTTTATTGCCTGACTTTCTTTTTTAATTGTACTCAAAACTGCTGAGCGTGCTGTTATGTCCGGATAACGAAGAAATAAGTCATGATGTAGGCTGCTTGCTTTCAGCTTAATTTGTTGTGTGGGAGCCCAGATGTTATGCTTTGTAGACTGAAACAAGCCTTATTGTTTGGAACAAGATACGAGCCCCACTAACTTAATTTAATGATTGATTTATTCTGCAGTTTTTGCAGCTCACCCAAGTCTATATAGCCTGTGAGTGGGACACAACTGGATTAAAAAAATGAAGTAATCCAGAATGTCTGTCTGTCTGTCTGTCTGTCTGTCCGTCCGTATATATACTTGCAACCATCCCAGCCAGCTTCATCTTTATGACCATTCCAGCCGGCTTCATTGTGAGGGTAGTGTGTATAACACACACACACACAAACACAAAGTAGACTTCCTTCACTACAAGACCCATTTTGTTCTTCCAAGCTTCTATCCTACTTTTCGCTTGTATGTGTGTGTGTGTGTGTGTGTGTGTAAAACACACAAACATGCAAAAAATAGACTACCTTCACAATGAAGCCCGCCGGGATGGTCGCAAATAGCAATTACGTGACTCCATCATGGGATTGTCGTATAAAGATGCCGATTGCCAAGTGCTCCAATTTTGATCATGTGATCATGGGGATGCTGTGATGGTCATAAGTGTGAGGACTGGTTGTAAGTCACTTTTCTCAGTGTGGTTGTAACATTGAAGGAGTTATCTGTTTGACAGAGCAATCAAACTGGGTCAGAAGCTTGGAAGAACAAAATGGGTCTTGCTGCCTTGAAGAACGCAAGGGGGGAAGATGACATCTGGATCTCTCCAGAGATCAGGAACCCCACATTATGGGTTTGAGGGAACTGACTTTTCCCCTAAGGCTAAGCCATAGTTCAACAGGCTGTGCCTGTTGTATAAGACAAGCCAGATCAGGAATGTGATGACTGAGTTTTCATTTGAGATTTCAAGATCTTGTAGTTTACTAAATAAACCATAAATTACCTCAGTGAATGAACCTGTAAGTAGTATATGATGAACGATTGAAGATGCTAGCTATGTCTAGTCTAGCGAAGAGAACGTAGAACATAGAATAACAGAATTGGAAGGGACCCTGGAGGTCATCTAATCCAACTCCCTGCACAAGTAAGAGAGTCTATACCATCAATCAATATAATCAATGGAATAGTTTGCCTTCTAGAGTTGTGGGTACTCCATCACTGGAGGTGTCCAAAAATAGATTGGACAATCATTTGACAGGGATGGTATAAGGTCTCCTGCCTTGACCAGGGGGTTAGACTAGAAGACCAACCCTATGTTCTTGGGTAAGAAGACCTGGTTCTCAAGTAGCCCCTTTCCCCTTTGGTTTGATCACCTGTGCTGGCTGAAGTTCTATGGAGGTAGGGTAGAAAAACCTGCCATTTTCAAGACATTTGTGTTGGGAGAACGATAGTGAAAAGGGCCACAACAAAAGTTGCATCTCAGTTTGCCCCATCTTCTTCTCTTTGGATTCCTTCATCCTTGACGCCCATGGAGTCCTCCTGTCCGTGTCATGGGATATCTATCTAGTTTGGGCAATGCTGACCTACGATGAATAGCTAATTCAGAATAACAGAAACATTAAGCGGCGGAATGAAAAGTATGATTAATACTTAAATGCTCCCTTGCTGCAATCATATCAGCTGGACAGAGCTTGGTCCCGTCTTGTCTTGTCTTTGATTTATTTTTGCATAATGAACCCGTCATTTGGCGGAATGCACCCACCCTTAACCACTTCCAGCCACATGCTTGTATCTGAAAACTGACAATCTAGTGATCAACATTCAGCCAAGTAAATTCAGCCCTGGAGTTAAAACTCTGATCAGAACCGTAACAATCCACAACGTTGACCTGAGGCAGAAGCCTTGTTCGACAGATGGGCATTGCTACGTGTCCTGAAGGTTGACAGATTTCGGTGATTAGATTCTGGGAGGGAGGGGTGAGACAAAC
>NW_015396122.1:0-1984 GCF_001527695.2 Protobothrops mucrosquamatus
CTCCTCTCGCCGCTTCCGCCTGGGCGTCTGCCTAGCAACAGTGACGACAGGACACCTTTTATTTTCCTACTGGTTGAGTTCGTCCAATCGCCAGCTTGCTGTAGAATGATTGTTGCGCTGGTCGATCGGGGGGGAGGCGCCTCTTTCTTCGCCTGCGGGATTCGGGCGGGCGGGGCGCAGGTTGAGGATCGGGGCCGGGTTGGCTCTGCGCTCCGCGCCCGTCTTGCTCCTGGCGCTGGTGGCGGTCGCTCTGTGGGAGAGCTGCGTCGGTGAGTCCCTTTGGGGGTGGGGGTGGGGGTGGGGTTCCGCCCCTTTTATCTCGCCAGGGAAACTTTCTCTCTCCCCTCCCCCCCCCCAAAAAAAGGTTATTCCCAGAAAGAGAATCCTGATTCGGTCCTCTTTCTAGTCCGCTCCTCCTCCCTTCCCCCCTCTGGCCACTTTGAGATCGGGCCCCAAAGCTCCTCTCCTGCCCCCCCCCGGGAACAAGGACAAGGGTGGCCCCTCCAGATCTCAGTCAAGTCTACCTGGGCGCCCCCCCCCCCAAGCGCAGTTCTTTCCCTCCCCGAAAGTGGAGGTTGTCGGAAAGCGGAGTGTGCACGTGACCAGGTCAGTTCACAAACTTCCTGGCTGCCTTCGCACAACCCCCTCCGCGTGGATCGTGTTTCCTGCCTTTTGGCTGCGATTTGTGGCTCGCTGTGGCTTCTGGTGCTGGGAGGAGCTGGCTTGTTTCTCGACTCGGTTGCCTGCATTGGCCGGGACTTGTGCCCTGTGAATGCACAAGTTTGTGTTTGTGTGTAGGCTTCTGCCCCCTTTTATCTGCCAGGGAAACTTTCTCTTAATATGCAGGTTCTGAGGTTCTGCTTGATAAAAAAAAAAAAATACAGGAAACCAGAAGTTGCCTTTAAGTTTTTTACGTTTTTATGCAGCTGAACAGAGACAAACTCCTCTAAAATGAGAGAAGCCCCGAATGAAAAAAAAAATCCTTGTATTTATTCTTTCTGATTACATAAGCAACCCATCCAGCAAAGCTGACACACATAAGATTAAAGATTTCACCCAGTAAGTCTGGCACCCTGTAGATAAGAAGGGAGAAAGCAGAAGTAGCTAAACATGTATAGGGTTTCCTGCCTGAGTAGGGGGTTGGACTAGATCAGTGGTTCTCAACCTTTTTAATGCCGCGACACCCAACCGGTCGTAAGTCGAGGACTAAACCGGTCGTATGTCGAGGACTAAACCGGTGGTAAGTCGAGGACTAAACCGGTGGTAAGTCGAGAACTACCCAACTGGTCGTAAGTCGAGGACTTTCCCTGCCCGGGAGCGTTGCACATGTGTGGTTCCGCCCCCTGCGCTGGCCGAGGCGTAGCTGGCAAGCGGCAGAGACAGAGCAGGCCGACCACCAGCTGGCCCAGCCCAAAGGAGGTAAGGCACCCGCCGGAAAAGGGGAAACAAAATCGCGGACAGCCTTGCTTGGCGACCCCCGTGAAATGGTCGATCGACCCCAAATGGGGTCGCGACCCATAGGTTGAGAATCGCTGGACTAGATGACCTCCAACGTCCCTTCCAACTTTATTATTATTATATTATTACGTTCCCTTTTGGGTGTTTCCCTAAAGATTTATTTATTTATTTATTTATTTATTATTCGAATTTATATCCCGCCCTTCTCCTTGCGGACTCAGGGCGGCTGACAATCAATTAAAAACACCAATAACAATCACAAAGTTAAAATTAATTAAAATGAAATATTTAAATTGTCTGATTAAAATATGATTAAAAACCCCTCTAAAAACCCCTCTTAAAAATTATCCGAGGCCAGTCCCGCTTGTTGGAACAGCCATGTCTTGAGGGCGCGGCGGAAGGAAGGGAGATCAGGGATCACCCTGATCTCTGGGGGCAGCTCATTCCAGAGGGTGGGAGCTCCCACAGAGAAGGCCCTCCCCCTTGGGGTCGCCAGCCGGCACTGTCTGGCCGACGGCACCCTGAG
>NW_015396122.1:5962-8719 GCF_001527695.2 Protobothrops mucrosquamatus
AGAAAAGAAGGACTAGGAAAAAAGAAGGACATGATGGCAGTATTCCAATATTTGAGGGGGCTGCCACAAAGAAGAGGGGGTCAACTTATTCTCCAAAGCACCAAAAGGCAGGACAAGAAGCAACAGATGGAAACTAATCAAGGAGAGAAGCAACCTGGAATTAAGGAGAAACTTCCTAACAGTGAGGACAATTAACCAGTGGAACAACCTGCCTTCAGACATCGTGGATGCTCCATCACTGGAGGCTTTTAAGAAGAGACTGGACAGCCACTAGTCTGAAATGGTATAGGGCAGGGCTTTTCAACCAGTGGTACGGGTACCACCTGTGGTACATTGGCACCTGGCAGGTGGTACGTGACTATCCTAGAAAAGTGGTAGCGGGGGAGGGGAATGAACTGAACTGGTGGCAGCACCGCACAAGCCTGAGCGAGAGATGGCTGGGGCTGTCAGGGCTCAGCGGAAGCACCAGGATCAGCGCCAGGCTCCAGCTGGAGCTCAGCGCTGATCCTGGTGCTTCTGCTGAGCCCTGAAGAAGCACCAATCAGCTGGAATGTTGCAGCATCTCCAGGGTCTTGTGATTTACATTCAGATGCTTGGCAACTGATTCATATTTATGACGGTCACAGTGTCCCAGGGTCATGTGAAGTGACCAAAACCTGCTGCAACCACCCAGCAGACGGGGGGGGGAACCAAACACCCCCACCCACCCCTGCTGCCAATCCTCAACAGAATTCTCACAACAATGAAAACCTTGGACAGGAGGAAGAGCGCCGCTGGGCGGGCAGGCAGGTGTCTTGTTGGCTGTGGCTTGGGGGACCCTTTTTTCAGTGCCATTGTAACTTTGAACAGTCACTAAGCGAACTGTTGTAAGTCAAGGACTACCTGTACTTTATCACTTTTTTCCTTTTTTTTTTTGGTCATCAAGTTTTTGACACCTTGCTAGGCGACTGGTGGTACTCGGATGTTGCCATATCCTAAAAGTGGTACAATGGGTGAAAAGGTTGAAAAGCCCTGGTATAGGGTCTCCTGCTTGAGCAGGGAGCTGGACTAGAAGACCTCTAAGGTCCCTTCCAGCTCTATTCTGTCCTAAGATTGTCTTTGCCTCCATAGCTGACGTTTTCTGCCAATTGCAGTTAACATTTTTAAACTTATCTATCTGCCTTGATATTGATATAAACTGAGGAAAAAAATAGATAGAAACATTCCCCCCCCCCAAAAAAAGTAAATGGACTCTAAGAAAATCCTGGTGGAAGCAGGTCCTCGTCCTTCTGTCTGTTTCTACCCCAGAGAAATGAGGGATCAATTGCAGATCCACCTGGAGGAACTAGATCCCTTTCCTTCACCTCCTTTTTGGAGGGACGAGGGGGGCCCAAACACCAGGAGCTTCTTCTCATCCTCCATTTGGAAGGAGAGGCCAGGAGGCCAAATGGGGTGGGGGCTCTTGGAGGGGGGGCACAGGGCCATTTCCAGGATCCTCCCAATCTTGAGGGGGCTTCTTTTCCCTGGAGGAAATGGGGTTGTCAGTGTCTCCCTCCAGTGTCAAAGCACCTGCAGGGAGGGGGTGTCTCTGTCTATCTTGTTGTTGTTAATTGCGAAGTCGTGTCTGACCCATCGCGACCCCATGGACAACGTTCCTCCAGGCCTTCCTGTCCTCTACCATCTTCTGGAGTCCATTTACGTTCACTCCTACTGCTTCAGTGACTCCCTCCATCCACCTCCTTCTCTGTCATCCCCTTCTTCTCTTGCTCTCCATCTTTCCCAGCATCAGGCTCTTCTCCAGTGAGTCCTTCCTTCTCATTAGGTGGCCAAAGTATTTGAGTTTCAACTTCAGGATCTGGCCTTCTAATGCAGGGCTTTTCAACCTTTTCACCCATTGTATCACTTTTAGGATACGGCAACATCCAAGTACCACCAGTCGTCTAGCAAGGTGTTAAAAACCTGATGACCCCCCCCCAAAAAGGAAAAATGTGATGAAATACAGGTAGTCCTTGACTTACAACGGTTCGCTTAGTGACTGTTCGAAGTTACAATGGCACTGAAAAAAGTGCCCCCCAAGGCACAGCCGAGCAAGACACCTGCCCGCCCGCCTGGTGGCGCTCTTCCTCCTGTCCGAGGTTTCCATTGTTGTGAGCATTTCTGTTGAGGATTGGCAGCGGGGGTGGGGTGAAGGGGTGTGTGGTTTTTATTCCCCCCGTCTGCTGGGTGGTTGCAGCAGGTTTTGGTCACTTCACATGACCCTGGGACACTGTGACCGTCATAAATATGAATCAGTTGCCACAGATCTGAATGTAAATCACAAGATCCTGGAGATAAGGCAACATTCCAGCTGATTGGCGCTTCTTCAGGGCTCAGCAGAAGCGCCAGGATCAGTGCCGAGCTCCAGCTGGAGCCTGGCGCTGATCCTGGCGCTTCCACTGAGCCCTGACAGCCCCGAAGAAGCGCCAATCAGCTGGAAAGCGGCACTGATCCTGGCGCTTCCGCTGAGCCCTGACAGCCCTGCAGCTCCAGCCATCTCTCGCTCAGGCTTGTGCGGTGCTGCCACCGGTTCAGCTCATTCCCCTCCCCCGCTACCACTTTTCTAGGATGGTCGCGTACCACCTGCCAGGTGCCAATGTACCACAGGTGGTACCCGTACCACTGGTTGAAAAGCCCTGTTCTAAAGAGCAGTCAGGGTTGATCTCCTCTAGGACTGACCGGTTTCCCCTAACCATCATTTTGCCCCTGTTTCAGGCCTTCACACATGGCAGAGGATGGTTG
>NW_015396123.1:0-2993 GCF_001527695.2 Protobothrops mucrosquamatus
AGCTCATAGTGCTCAGCATTATAGGTCACGGTGTTCGCTCACCTTATGACATCCTCGCTCTCTTTCTCCAGGACCTGGTGTTAATTCTGTTTCTGTGCTTGTCACTGTCAAGCCACGTTCAAACGTTCTGTTTTGAGAAGGAGCTGCCGATTCCTCCTTTCCCTGACGCATCTCTCACTGAGCACTGTGAATGCTCTGCACAGTACATTGAAAAGAGCAACTTTTTGTTTGGGGAACATTTTTTTCCTCTTTGGGTGAATTCTGTTGTCTGGTTTGTTTGTATTGTCTGTAAAAAAAAACAAAACGATTCCATTGTTCCACTGATGTATAGACCCCCATCTTATAGTTGGCTGCTTGTAGGTGTGAGCGCATGTGCTGGCTTTGGGAGGTGAAACAAAATATAATTTTTAGGAAATGTTTGGAACATTACATCCATGCACTGTTTTTACATGCTAGAAGAGAATTCTTGGCCAACAGACACTTTTTTCCCCCCTGAACACTATCTGGGAAACCTTATGAAACAGGTAGCCCATTTTGAACTGAATCAAGGGAAATATACCAAATGTTCCTCTTTTGTTTCTTGTTTTTGATCTGTCTCAGCTGAAGACTTCAAGCGCTGGATGTCCTGGATAAAAGATTGCTACACTTTGCCTTGTTATGCCTCCCTTGCACTGGAATCAGGCAAGCAGGGCAGTGTGGGAGACACAAATATAGGGCTTAGTCTAAGCCGTCTCCAGGCTCAACAGCATCCTTGCCTTTTGCCCTCTCACCAACTCCCACTGCTTGTGCTATTTGGACTATTTATGATGCTGAACATCAACCACCCAGAAACAAATCCAGGACAAGGCAGGAGGTTAAGAGACCAGTCACTCTTCTCCAAAGGGTGGGTTGCTGAGAAGAGCTCAAAAGAAAGTGGAGGGAAAACCCCCACCATATTACTGGATGGCCTAGTGCAAACATTTCCTGAGGATTATAGTTTCAAGACAAATTAAAGTTCAGCAAATGTAAACGGCTGTCCATCTACCAATGGAACTCTGGGTAATGAATAAAAGCATCAGACAAAAATAAATTATAAAACAAAGTGTCAAAAGGCACTACAATAAAAACCTCATCCACATCAGTGGTGGGATTCAAATATGTGAACAACAGGTTCTCTGTATGGATGCCGCTTCCGGAAGTCCGTTCTGGACCTGGGCAACAAAACATTAGCTACCGGTTCTGCCGAAGTGGTGCGAACCGGCTGAATCCCGTCACTAATCCACATGTGTCCCACATAATCTTGCTGGGTTCCACTAATAGCCTGGCTCAAGTACCTGGGGGAAAAGCTAGGTCTCCACAGTCTGCCAGACGACTGATGAGCTCAGGGCCATCTGAATCTCCTGGAAGAAGGTGTTCCGTAGGACTGGGGCCATGACAAGGAACTCCCCAAATGGCACTCTTTCACAGAGAGGACCTGGAGCCAAATCAAGCCCATCCAGAGCCACCGAAGCGTTCTGAGTGGCTTTGCCCAGTCAAGACAATTGCATGTAAGATGTAGTTGCCATCACGAAAGGACTGGGATTCTGTAAAAGAATAGCTTCTTTCTGTCTCATTTTATGCACACGAATTATGGAGACAATCTTCTGGTATATGATTGCCTGTGGGGGCTACAAGTAGTCCTCCTTTAGTGACCACAATTAGGACCAGCAACTTGGTCATTAAGCTAAGTGGTTGCTAAGTGAAACAACAACAACAACAACAACAACAACAACAACAACAACAACAACAACAATAATAATAATAATAATAATAATAATAATAATAATAATAATAATAATAATAATAATAATAATAATAAAGTTGGAAGGGACCTTGGAGGTCATTGAGTCCAATCCCCTGCTCAGGCAGGAAACCCTACACCATTTCGGACAGATGGCTGTCCAGTCTCTTCTTAAAAACTTCCAGTGTTGGAGCATTCACCGCTTCTGGAGGCAGGTTGTTCCACTGGTTAATTGTTCTAACTGTCAGGAAGTTTCTCCTTAGTTCTAGGTTGCTTCTCTCCTTGATTAGTTTCCATCCCTTGCTTCTTGTCCTGCCTTCAGGTGCTTTTGAAAATAGCTTGACTCCCTCTTCTTTGTGGCAGCCCCTGAGATATTGGAACACTGCTATCATGTCCCCCCTCTTCATTAAACTAGACATACCCAATTCCAGCAACCGTTCCTCATATGTTTTAGCCTCCAGTCCCCTAATCATCTTGGTTGCTCTTCTCTGTACTCTTTCTAGAGTCTCAGCATCTTTTTTACATCGTGGTGATCAAAACTGAATGCAGTATTCCAAGTGTGGCCTTACCAAGGTATTGTAAAGTGGTATTAATACTTCACGTGATCTTGATTCTATCCCTCTGTTAATGCAGCCCAACACTGAGTTGGCTTTTTTAGCAGCGGCAGCACACTGCTGGCTCATATTTAAGTGATTGTCCACTAGGACTCTGAGGTCCCTCTCACAGTTACTACTATTGAGCAAAGTACCCCCTATACTATACCTGTACATTTGGTTTTTCTTGCCTAAATGTAGAACCTACTTCAGCTTTCCTTTGCTTTATTCACCTGTGGAAATCATATGTACAACATGAAGTTACTTTTTCAACATCACTATAAGTGCAAATGATCACTGAATGAGGCGCTGGCTCACCCAGGTCTGCCTGTACAATAGCTAGATTGAAAATATCCATCTAACCACTAAACAGCAGCAGAGAGTGAGGATTTTCTGTATACCTTTGCTGCAGTTGCCACAGCTTCCCACCTCAGAAGGACATTGTTAGATCGCGCAGGCAGTAAGACACGAGTCGAGTGACAGTCAGCTCTCGGTTTATTGGCAAGGCATCAAGTAAATCTGGACTGGCTCTCTGGGCCAGGGGAGCCCTCTTTTATGGGATTCCCCTGGCTTGTAATCACACAATTCCATTGGCTGGCAAGACCCTGTTGCTAGTTAGCCAACCAGCAACGGGCATGAAA
>NW_015396123.1:6725-8719 GCF_001527695.2 Protobothrops mucrosquamatus
AAATCCGGACTGGCTCTCTGGGCCAGGGGAGCCCTCTTTTATGGGATTCCCCTGGCTTGTAATCACACAATTCCATTGGCTGGCAAGACCCTGTTGCTAGTTAGCCAACCAGCAACGGGCATGAAACTGTATACAGATGGAGAAGGGCAATCACCCTTAATGGGCGATCAATGGTGAAGGGCAATCACCCTTAATGGGCGATCAATGGTGAAGGGCAATCACCCTTAATGGGTGATCAGGATATGCATAGGGGATTAAGGGGGGGGAAATACAAAGAACACAACAGACATACCAAGAAAGAATTGAGGAGTTGGGAGGAAATAGAAAACAGGAAAAAAAAAACCTTGCCACTTCTCATAGAGGAAGCTGGTATTTGCCAAAGGAAACACGTCCTGTATTTATATGCACATTTTTTTTAAAAAAAATAAATCTGTATAACTAGGAAATATGAGAGATGAGTAACTTGAGAGAAACGTATTATAAATTTGTGGTCTCTAACTCTTTTTGTCAAGGAAATGGAAGCACCAGAATATGGTCAGGTTTCTCTTTACTGGGAGGCACCATCAAGTCCTTGCCCAGCCTTTTGAGACAGAAGTTTCTAGGAATACCAAAGCTTTGTGATTTGATTCTTTAAAACACAGCTGGCTTCTTGCTTCATCTGAGAATGTGCAAGAGATCTGCCCGTCTGTGTTAGCAAGGTCAAGTATATTTACAGCTTGCCCTATATGCAAACATTCTGTATGGGCTACGTGGGCTATATATTGTGCTTTTTCTGTATAATAACTATCCATGCATGCTAATTTTATAGGCACAGAGAAACTCTTCTGCCCAGCTCCTCCTAAGCAAAAAAATCAGCTTCAAAAGGTTACCGTTCTTCAATGGATCCTCTTTTATATTCATCAGAAAGGAAATAAAACCCTTTGTGGATTTGGAAGCACCAAAAGACTGAGGTGTAGAAAAGGTCCATGCAGACTAAGTCAAAGGGTTGGTGATAGGGGATTCAAATCTAATCTTGTTAGTCAAGTGTGGAACTGCTTTGTGGAGTGATCACAGTGCACATGGTACATGTTACCACTCTGGCATGATCACCCAGCATTGCACATGAGAGTAAGGCTGCCATTGTTAACCAGGAAATCCTATGCAGTACCAACCCTCTCATTGAACAATCAGTTTGGTGTTAAGAATTCCTCTTATTATATCTGAAAAGCCCTGAATAATTTAAGATAAGGATCTACAAAAGACTTCTACAAGAACCTACACTTTTTATTGAAACAACATGTACAGGCTTTCTGTTATTTTTTTTAAAATTATTATTATTTTATTCATTTTTCCTTACATACGATAGTAATTTTTCAACCAACATGCTGTCTGAGTTTACATGCTAATACATATTTAATACCTAATGCTTTCTTCTTTCTTCCAACCAATGGTAAGATAAATCCCAAGTTTGATAATAGTCTGTTTCTTCTTTTTCTTTCAGTCTCATAGTCAATCTGTCCATCTCTGCGCATTCTAGTATTTTTTTTTAATTATTTCTTCATCTGACGGTATTCCTTCATTTTTCCAGTGTTGCACAAATATAATTCTTGCCGCTGTTGTGACATGCAAAGTCAAGTATAAGCTTTGTTTATTAGTCTTTTCTGGCATTATACCTAATAGAAAAAGTTCAGGTTTAAAATCAACATGTTCTCCTAACATCTGTTCTAGCCAAGTATGTATCTTTTTCCAATAATTCTTTACTTTATCACATGTTCACCAAACATGATAATACGTGCCTGACTTATGTTTACATTTTCAACATCTATCTGACATATTTTTAAATATTTTTGCTAATCTTGCTGGTGGCAAGTGCCATCTATAAAACATTTTGTATAAATTTTCTTTATAGGAAGTTGACGTTGTCAATTTATAGTTTCTTTCCCATAAATGTTGCCATTTTTCTAATTCTATATTATAACCAAAATTTTTCGCCTATCTTGTCATTGTTTCTGTAA
>NW_015396124.1:0-4078 GCF_001527695.2 Protobothrops mucrosquamatus
GCCTAGGGGGTATTTTAATTGGTTTTAACAAAATTTTAATAGAGCGGCCAATTCAAATATTTATTTTTAATTATTTTAGATTTGTATTTGGTATTTATGTGGGATTGTTTTAAACTGGCTGTAAGCCGCCCTGAGTCCTCCGGGAGAAGGGCAGGGTATAAATGAAATAAATAAAATAAATAAAATAAATAAATAAATAAACTTTACCCTGTTTGTGTCTGGGCATATTCAAATACCTTTCTAATCTGTAAAGAGCTATAAGAGACCTTGTCATAGACAAAAATGTATACTTATATACATAATGTAGACTTGAGATTTGATATTACATGTTAAATATTCCGAAAAGACAGAATATTTTATTTTTTAAAAAATATTTTATTAATTTTCTAATTTTACAATAATAAGTACTTAATAAACAACGTGTTGTCTGGGTTGATTGGTAATTCAGTGGTACATATTAACTTTCTCAGTCTAATTCCAATACTACACCATCCAGTGCTTCCTTGATCCTCTCTTCTTCCAGTGGTATGCATTTTCCACACTAGGCAAATACAATTCTTGTTACTGTTAATACATATACAATTAAATATAGACATCTTCATCACTTTTTTCTGGTATTGTACATAATATCGATAATGTCAGTTTATAATATTTTTTCTAGCCAAAACATATCTCAATTGCATTTGCACTTAGAATACATATGTTCAATCAATATCCTGTTTTTCCTGCTTTTAAATTTTTTAAATTTTCCCTCAATATTCAAAGTATCTCTATCACTTATAATTTTCTCATAATAAATTATATTTGGATAACCAAAGGCTTCCGTTATTCAACCCCTTTTAGAGTTTTCATATTTCCCATCTCATAACAAAATATAATATTCTAGTTACAAATCCTATCCTTCTAATAATACTTTTATTTCTAACAGTTATCTATTCTCTTAACTATATTCAAACATCTGTTTAATAGTATAATATCCCATCTAATAGGTGAAAACCTCTATTATCTTCAGTCTTACTCTAGCTTTCTTCCTTTACTAAATAACTTTCCAAGTCAATACATTGGAATCATCAGGTAATTCTTCCTCTGTTTTTGTATATATTGTTTGGAATGAGGAAGAGAATTTAATTGAAGTATTTTTGGAAGAACACTCAACCCATTTATATTCATTAATCAGCCTCCATCTTTCTCCTTCAGTTTTTTTTCATTTCTTGTTTGTCAATATTCAGTATTTCTCCTAAAAGCTTTATCATCCATTCAATCAGCTCTTCTTCCTTATCCTCAAATGTGTTTTGAGATCTTGACAAGTAAGATATCTTTGCCATTTCTGGAGTTACCACTGCATCTTCTAATTTTTCATTTGTCTGTATCTGTCTGTTAATTCCTTCCTTTAGGAATTAGATCCTTTAGGATCTTTGGATCTGTTTCTTCTAATTTTCCTTCTGTTTTCTGAGTTACTAGTTCCTTCTTTGTAGTCATAGTCTGGATTTGTAAGTTTAGATTAGAAAATTGTTCTTTTATCTCATTTGCATTATTTTTAGTCTCATCATGAAAGAAAACAATTGTCTCTTGGATTGATTTCAACATACAGAGAATTTCTTTCTGAGATTCATTAACATTTTCTTGTTGGTATATCTGGGAGATTTGGAGACAGGTGTTAAAGATGATTTTTTACAATTTAAGGCTAAGTATGGAACACTCATTTTCTTTTTGTACGTAGTCTTTATAGTCCAATAGGGTCCCCAACACAGATAAGCAGTCCAAGAGTTTTTCTTTCCTTTTTCCCAACTGCAGTCTGCAAAAATGAAACTTTCCAGGAACAATAAAGAAGCAGCCCAAGAGGGTTTTTTTCCCCTTTCCCAGCTGCAGTCTTCAAAAGTGAAAGTTTCCAAGGTCAACCAAAGTCTTATCTGAGTCTGGGCTTCAAGCCAAGTTCCTTTAATAATAAATTATAGTGCCATAGTTCTCCACTAGATGTCATTAATGCCATCTTCCAGCTTTTTAAATCCAAACTTATATTACAAACTTTTCAAGTTTCTTTTCTAAAAAACGTCTCAAAAATACTTTTAGTCCCCAAATTTTAAAGGTATATATCTGTATTGGTTCCAAATTAATCTTGAATTTTTTTCTGTTTTCCCCCAAGCAATTAGTTTGCTCCTTTTCTTTTCCTGAAGGAATGGGGTGGAAATTTCCCTTCCCTCTCTCATTGGGGGAATTCTTTGCTTTGCGCAGTTTTTTACAGTAAAAAGTCTTAAAATCATAAAGAGAGGATATAGTCTCACCCAGTTCCATCCACGTTGCTCAAAAGTTGCTTGTTAGTGCTTATTTTCTTTGGTTGTCAGCAGCTTCTGACTGGTCACAGAAGTGTAGCCAGTCTTTCCCCCAACAGTTTGGAGGGCTTCCTTGGATCAAATGGAGGGGCTACCACCTCTCTGCAATCAACGAGGGTCCCCTCCTTCTTTGTTGCTTCTCCGGGGCAACTTTTGACCCTTTTTAGTGTCCCCAGTGGGGTGAAATCGAATGGGGAAGACGGAGCCCTGTCTTCCTGTGCCTGTTACACCATACGCCTAACCGGAAGCCTCAAGACAGAATATTTTAAATAAAAATAAAATGAAACATAAAAGGAAATGCTTTTTATTAGTTTTTGCTGTTGCTTAAGTTATGCTAACTCATAACATGTTTGGTTTTGGTTTACTATGACATATAAAGCCAGACTTTGTACTTGTTAATTGTGTTTTTTATGTAACTTCCATGGTGAAGAAATCCATGGTGAAGAAATCACAATATGTGATCTCACTCAAGCTATTCAGTTGCTTTTTAACAGGCTTATTAATTCTCCTGTTCTTCTACACTCCTTGTTCTCCATTGTCTCCATGTAATGCACACGGTGCTCCTTGGCCTTCTATATTAAATATCTAAGTTAAAATTCTATAAATTAGTGTGAAAGTGAATCCTTCTGATAGAAGGAAGGAAGGAAGGAAGGAAGGAAGGAAGGAAGGAAGGAAGGAAGGAAGGAAGGAAGGAAGGCCTGATTTGGATAGTCATCATATTAGAAAGTTGGAATAGATTCATGTTAATTTAGTTAGATAAATAACACAACCAATGTGTTAAACAGCACTAAGCATTTCCACCAAATATTAAAGTACTTTGACATTCAAAATACTAAACTGAATTATTAGACTGTTATATGGATTGGCTGATACTTCATGCTAGATGTGCTTTCAAATTCAACAATTGTATAATTGTTAGGAGATATTATGAATAGTATATATTCAAATTAATTTTTGGGAGAGAGTAAACATGTATATCCAAACCAGATGCAATGTTTCTTAAATGATACTGAATGTTCATGCCCAGTATTTTTTGCCAATGTACAAATCTAATCATTTATTTTCTAAAGCAATTTCCAAGAAAAAAAAATGCAACCAACTGTTAAATCCTACCTATTTTAAAAATGTCCTTCTATCTATCAGAGGCAAACTGTTGTTTTCTATTGAAAGGATTTGTGCCTGTGATTATGAAAATAAATCTGAAGCACATTTTAGACCAGTGGTCCATTGCAGCCAGCTCCAAGTTCATAGCTCTGAAAAACAATGACAGTCATTTTATGGGAATAATAGATTATAAATCATTTGCTTTGTCACTTCAATGTTTTTTTTCAGCAGCATTATTTTTTCATTCTAACACAGCTGGTCCAGTAGGACCCACTTGTTTGCTCCTAACTTTTCAGAATGTTGTTTCTCTCCATCTTTTACTTTAATGCTTCCCCTGAATCTTTAAGTTTACAGATTCCAACCATCTTACATTTAATGCCAGCATTATTTCAACATATAAATTACAGTATGACATAATCTCAATTTTTTATTCAGGGTATTATTAGCGCAACATGGCGGACCTACCTGGGGCGGCTCCGTGACAGAGTGGAGCCCGAAACAGAAAATGGGGGGCCTCCCGGAGGCCGAGGGCTCTCCTGTGATTCAATCTGGAGAGCTGAACTCGCCAGCAGTCTAGTCTGGCGAGGATACTGAGGGGCGAAGGGCCGGTGCTCGGCGGAGCCTCGGCGAAGCCAGGCGGAAGA
>NW_015396124.1:7258-8719 GCF_001527695.2 Protobothrops mucrosquamatus
AGGGTGCCGTCAGCCAGACAGTGTCGGCTGGCGACCCCCAGGGGGAGAGCCTTCTCTGTCGGAGCACCCACCCTCTGGAACGAGCTGCCCCCAGAGATCCGGGTGATCCCGGATCTCCCCTCCTTCCGCCGCGCCCTTAAGACCTGGTTATTTCAGCAGGCAGGACTGGCCTAGGGGTATTTTAAAGGGGTTTTAAATTTAAATTTTTAGTAGAAGCGGCCAAATTTAAATTGTTATTTTTAATCTTTTTAAATTTTGTATTGTATCACTGTTTTAAACTGGCTGTAAGCCGCCCTGAGTCCTCCGGGAGAAGGGCGGGGTATAAATTTAATAAAATCTCAAAAAATCTCAAATACCCTTTTCATGATCAAACTAGCCTTTTTTCCTTTTAAAATACTATCTAGAAACATTGACTAATGTTTTTTTTAGGGGCTATTCAGATCCGAATTCAAATTTGTTAATGTGAAATGACTTGTGCTCATAGAAGAGAACATTTCTAGCTCAGGGGTGAACTGCAGGGTCCTTGGTGCCTTCAACAATGGCAGAGCTTCTAACATACTGCCCTCATTGGAAAAGTTCTTAAAAATTCAGGGAGACATTCAGAAATGAATCTACCTTAAAAAAGAAAAGCTCGTATCAAACTATGTATTGCAGTCAAATATCATGTTTTGACCATAGAAAATGTTTTGTGTACTTTGTATTATGATATATAGCCTTGTCTTGAGCAATACACAAAGTTTGAAGACAAAGTCCCTTGCCTTGATTACTTTGCGACCAATAACTCACTCTAAACCTGAACTTGATCACAATGTCTGGTGCCTTCTATAGTATATCCTACTGGCCACCTTCCCTTTCCCCAGTTAAATCTGTTATGTTAATACAATAATTTGTGATATCGCCAATAATGGTACCATTGCTGAATATTGCCTAAGGAAGTTATGGCTGGAAAATGCCATCCTCTTCATCCTTTGATTATGTCACTTACACCTTGATGGCTATAAAAACAGCCAATTGAGGAAAAGGTGCCAAGTGAGGAAATTTTTTTCAAAACGTAATTAACTTTTAACAAACAATATTTGTCCCAATCACATAGAGATATTTGGCACAAATTCAACCATCTTAGGCCAAAATATACAGTAGAAAAAGTAGACTAAATTTTCCACTGCTACTACTACTGATTTGCTTCTTCACCTCAGCTATGAAATCAAGCACGTCAGAAAAAAGCCCCACAATGCCTTTTCACTGGTAGCAATATAAGCCATGTGGAAAGACCTCTGCTATTTGGGCTCTTCCTTAAAGTTTTTATGATTATACCGACCATCTTTAATATGAATCCTAAGATGATTTCTACCATATCTTTATTTTGTTTTAAATGCATGCAGATACATAATAAGTGTTTAAATAATTTATAATTGTTCTTAGATGTTGCCCCAAAGGCTATTAAGCCAGCTAAAGTACTAA
>NW_015396125.1:0-6112 GCF_001527695.2 Protobothrops mucrosquamatus
TTCTTCCTTCCTTTCTTCCTTCCCTTCCCCCTCCTTCCTTCTTTTCTTCCTTCCTTCTCACTTTTCTCCCTTCCTTCCTTCCTTTCCTCCCTCCCTTTCTTCCTTCCTTCCCTCCCTCCCCCTCCTTTCTTCCTTCCTTTCTTCCTTCCTTCTCACTTTTCTTCCTTCCCTCCTTCCTTCCTTCCTTCCTCCCTTCCTTCCTTCCTTCCTCTTCAGCTTTTTTCTTTTGTGAATTCACATTGGCTCTCCTCTCCCCCCCCCTTCCGTTGTCCTCTTGAACTCTGAAATATTTTAAAGCCTAGGAACTTTTACAGATCCCAGGCAAGCGGGGCGAAAGCCAGTGAAACGAGACACATTAAAACTGCTTGTATTGCAAACTTCTGAGTCTGCCAGCTCCTTAGAAGATGGAAGAGCTTCTTTTGGTAGCTTCTGAGTCATTCGTGGTATTTCACTGCAGGCTGACCAGATGAAACGGTCAGAAGCTTCAGAAGAGACTTCGTTAAAAGGCCGGCTGCAAGGTAGACAGACAGCAGCAGGCCGGGGTTAAATGTGGGGTCGCTCTCCTTTCACAGTCAGAAAGGGCAAGCGATTGACGGCCGAGCTCTTTTAGAAGCAGAGAAGATCTACATCTCGGATAAAATTCAGCATCCTTTCCAGCAACTGGAATAGTTAGTTGCTCAGTTCACGGCTTTGCAACATTTTTGGTGCACCTAAGGTTAAACCGATTGCCTCTTCTTCTTTTTTTTTGTTAAGTGACACTCCAAAGCTTCAAGGATCCATCTAAAGTTTTAAAAGGGTTAGCTTAAAGAGTTTTGTTTAGATTTTAAAGGGTAGATCTTCACGGACGTAATAAATCCTGAATCTTACCTGTACGGTTGCAAAAAGCCGTTTCTGTACGGGCTGCTACCGTTGAATATTTCTGGTTTTTCTTTAAACCCCCTCAATGTAGAATGTTTGAGCAGGTTTGAAAGAAAATTCCCATGCCAAGCTGAGCTCTTTGACGCTCGTTTCCTTGGTGAAAGGATGTATATTCACACTGACCTACACCTGTATAGTTGTGATGAATCACAAATGTTGGCATGGAAGCCCTGAGGTCATGTGAACCCCCAGCCAATATCTGAGAAAGTACCACCCAGAGTTAAACTCAACTTTTGAGATGGTTGAAGACCAGAACATCTCCCGAACCCAAGGGTCTTCAAACTTGGCCCTTTGATGACTTGTGGACTTCAAGTCCCAGAATTCCTCAGCCAGCGTGCACGCTGGCTGAGGAATTCTGGGACTTGAAGTCCACAAGTCATCAAAGAGCCAAGTTTGAAGACCCTTGCCCTAATCCTTTCTTCGGGCTACAGTTCTTTCAAACGGTCTTCAGAAAAAATAGGGCTTCTAGTTCCCTCACTGTCCAGATGGCTCCCATTCTGAAGATCTGCCAGTTTCGTTTACATTCTTGTTAGGATGTGACAACCGGCACGGCTGTCTGACCAGCACATACACAGGCGTCGCGTAGGGGAGGCACCACACCTCTGTCGACATCGCCCAACTTCGCATTGTGTTCTCGCGAAGGTTGTGCTTGTGGAGCAACAGCCTTGGTGGAACTCAACCATAGGGCAGTTTTTTTGAACTCGCGTTCCTCCCATCTTAACCGGGTTTGCAATAAGCCCCAAATCTCCAAGCACCCTGCTGGCTCTGGATCCCTAGCAGGAATTGCTAGATAAACAAAGGCAAGATAAATTTGAGAAATGATGAACTAATAGTTGAAATGATAGTAATTGGTAGGTAGAGGGCAAACTTTGGATTTGTGTGTGTGCTCGCACACACACCGGTTGGTTTGTAGCCAGGCTATTGTGCTGAATACTTTGTGTGTGAAATTACAAAAATTAGGACTTTGAAACTTCCCTTTTCAGATCTGCTTTCTTCACATACAGGGTGTTCTTTCTCTCTCTCTCTCTCTCTCTCTCTCTCTCTCTCTCTCTCTCTCTCTCTCTCTCTCTCTCTCTCTCCCTTTCTCTCTCTCTCTCTCTCTCTTTCTTTCTCTTTCTCTCTCTCTTCCTCTCTTTCTCTTTTTCTCTTTTTCTTTCTCTCTCTCTCTTTCTCTCTCTTTCTCTCTTTCTCTTTCTCTTTTTCTTTCTCTTCCTCTCTCTCTTTCTTTCTCTCTTTTTCTTTCTCTCTCTTTCTCTTTCCCTCTCTCTCTTCCTCTCTTTCTTTCTTTCTCTTTCTCTTTTTCTTTCTCTTTCTCTTTCTCTCTTTCTTTCTCTTTCTCTTTCTCTTTCTCTTTTTTTCTCTTCCTCTCTCTCTTTCTCTCTTTCTCTCTCTCTCTCTCTTTTTTTTCCTTTGAAATATGTGGATCTACGGGGAGTAATTAATCATAAACGCCTTGGGATTTCTGCTCTATCGTGGAAGCAATGGAGCAGAGGAAAGCTGAACCTAAAAGCTGTACTGATTGCCCACGGAAACCTGATGCGAAATCCATACTTACCAAGAGATCCTTTGACACTCCCTTTCTCTTCCCCCCCCTTCACCCGAAGCTGTCATATTACGCCCTATTATAACTATCTTTACATCTCGTCCAAATGACCAGTTATTCCCTTACGTTTCATTCCTCCCTTCCCCTCAGTCTTTCTCTGTGAACAGGGATGGGGCTAAGATTTCATACGTAAAAGGTATTTAAGAGCAATTTAGAGACAAACGTCTCCCAAGGTTAGTGACACATTGCCCTGCCGTGGTGTTTTTTTAATTATTATTTTTTAAGAAAAAAAAATCCGAGCTGTAATCTGTTTATAAAGCAGTATTAGTACCGCTTTCTAAAGCCTTAGTAACGCCTGGAACATTGCATCCAGTTTTGGTCACCACATTACAAAAGAAAAGATGTTGAGACTTTGGAAAAAGTGCAAAGAAAAGCAACTAAGATGATTAAGGGCCTGGAGATAAAAACATACGAAGAACGGGTTGCAGGAATTGGGAATGGCCAGTCTAGAGAAAAGAAGGACTAGGGGGGACAAGATTTGAGGGGCTGCCCCAAAGAAGAGGGGGTCAGCCTATTCTCCAAAGCACCAGAGGGCAGGACAAGCAGCAACGGATGGAAACTAATCAAGGAGAGAAGCAACCTCAAATTAAGAAGAAATTTCCTGACAGTTAGAACAATTAACCAGTGGACTAGCTTCCCATTCAGAAGTTGTGGATGCTCCATCCCTGGAGTTTTTTTTAAGAAGAGACTGGACAGTCACTTCTCTGGAATGGGCTAGGGCAGGGGTGTCAAACTCGCAACATCACGTCAAACGTTGTGACGTATCGTGACTTTTTTTCCATTGCCGGCAATGGGGCGGGCACGCTTTTGCCATGACGCATCCGGCCCGCGGGCCGGCAGTTTGACACCCCTGATACAGGGTTTCCTGCCTGAGCAGGGGGTTCGACTAGAAGACCTCCAAGGTCCCACCCAGCTCTCGTCTGACTCCGATTGATTGTTTAATTTTAATAAATCTCTGACTGGGAGAAGTGGACTTGGTGGGGGAGAGACAAGTCGGCATTGAAAAGAGACCAGCGATCCAATTAAAGTTTCTAATGAATTACTGGGCTAATGACGATCAAAGAAGGAAAAGAAGAAGAAGAAAGCTACCGTAATCCCGTTTGACGCGTGGCCCGCCGTGCCTCTCCCCCCTCTTGTTTTAGCTGCCCTTTGGGCTAATCGTTCACCAGAGGTCATCCTTCTCCTTGAAGATTGGAGGACATGAGCATCAGCGTGCAAGCGAAGGCAGAACTTTTACAATCACTTTTACTACCCCTGTGCAGAAATCCCTTTGCAGTGTAAAGGGGATTGGCAGGGAGTTGCTTTAATTAAAATAGGTGGGGAGGGAGTCCACCTAGTACCTACAGAATGTTTATGTGGTGTATATATATCCTACATAAGCCCCCCCCCTTTTTTCTGGCTTTCCTAAACACAGCCCCAAAGCTTCTTAGAGACCCCCAACAGAAGTGTCCGTCCTAGGAGTTAAGTATCAGCTGTGACTTTTCACTGTCGATTCTTTCTTGAGCAAGGAAGCTGGTTTTTGCACGGATAATTCCTTTCCGCGTCTTGGGGCCTTGCTCCGCTGCTGCGTCATTAAATCCCGTGTCCATTCCCTGGCTGTCCGACCACACGACGCGCTCTTTCCGGCGGGCTTCCTCTTATTAAACCCCCATTTGGGAAAGGATGCACCTGGGGCTTGCCCTCTGCCTCTTGAACTGGGACCTGATTGGCCTGTTCGACCCACTCCCCACCCAGGTGTATTTCCCAATTCTGCCTTCGACGCTGGGTGCTGGTGCCCGCCCAGGTGGCTTTCAGCATCTCAACTTCTTGCCAAGACTCAGTGCACTGGTTTTCCTCAAGGGGAGTAACTGGTGGGACCTTCTTTAAATTTTGGGCAGATGGGCACTGTAGTACCTGCAGTTTTTATACACCATGTGAGCACCCAATTGGTCGGTCTCTGGTGGCAGCTCTCTTTCCAGCCCAGAAATGGGTGCTTGTCCCCAGGATGATGGTAACTTTGTCTGAACGCTTTGTGGAAATGACCCGTAGTTCCCTGGGCTCTTTTATGACTTGTGGACTTCAACTCCCAGAATTCCTCAGCTTGGGAACCTCTCCCTGTCCCCTCAGTATGGCTGGCTCAGGAATTCTGGGAGTTGAAGTCCACGAGTCATAAAAGAGCCAAGGTTGCCCACCCCCTGCTCTAGAACAAAGCTGGGCAACTCTGCTGCCTTTGCCACCTGTGGACTCCCAACGCCCAGAATCCCTGAGCCAGCACAGACTCAGGAATTCTGGGAGTTGAAGTCCACAAGTCGCAAAGGGGCCCCAAAGGTTGCTCACCCTTGCCTCTACCCAGCCCAACAGCTGTTGCCCAGAATCCAGGCTGCTGAATGAGCCAGGATAGCACTTTGTCCGCCGACTACAGCTGCCCATTTGGCATTTCTCCAGGTGGGTGTTCCTTGGGAATAAATCACCGGCAGGGACGCCCTCCGGTGGCTCTACCCCCATCCCCCCATTTCGTGCCTTTTGTCAGCTCCTCCCTCCCCAGACACACACCCTCCCCCCCATCTCTCCATCTAGGATTTAAAGCCCAAATGGAAATCTGATGTGGATCCTCAAGAGGCCTGGAAGACCTAAGAGTCAGGCTGGTAATAGCCGGAGCAAACGGCTCCCGATGGATCAGCCAGCTCTTATTTGGGGAGATGTGTAGGAAGGAGGCTTCATTCTGGCTTCATTAATCTGGTTCATTACCTAATTCGCTGAAAGAGACAGAGGAGGCGGGCGGAAGCGCTCCCCATGGTTCAGTTCCCCCCCCTCCCGGCCTTGGGGACTTTGGTCAGGCCATTAAGTCATTGGAAGTGATGACAGCTCCAACTCCGGCTTCCTGGTGGACCCAAAGGAGAGCGGGCAGTCGGCACAGTTCAGCTCCAGATTGAGGAATGGCTTCTGGCCTTACCTGGAATCTAATACATTTCACTTCCTTTTTGATTATTTGGAACTGTTCGTGTTTGGAGTGAAGGTCTCCTTGGCTTCGTTTCTTCCCCGTCCTCACCCCATGCCAATTTCCTCGGGAAAAAATCCACTTTAAAAAAAAAAGAGTTTTCCCTGTTTAGTATTTCCCTCTCGTGATGGAGAGCAGCGGGAAGATGGGGCGGAGATGTCCTGAGGACGCGGGCTTGGCAAGAAGCCATGCTTGGCACCGTGCCGTATTGTGTTAAAATTCAGGTCTTCCGATGAAGCGGCCCTTCGGTTCCGTCGAATCTGAAGAATTCTTTAAAAGCCCTTTTTTTTTTAGAGGTGCCACCGGTTCAAAGCCCCAAAATACGGAAACCTCTTTGAGGTTTGCCCAGCACAAAGCACACCCTGATGCTCCCCTCTCTGCTTAGGCCAGGCTCTGCAAGGCTGCCACATTTTTTAAAAATAAATAAATAGGGTATTTTGTGGGCAAGCAATGTTAGGCCAAGCTCTTCGGGGCTGTGACGTTTTTAAAATCCTCTTTTATGGCCAAGGGCCCGTTCTCTTCTCCTCATTGTGTGTACCAGGAGAGCAGATTATAATCCCCTTTTTTGATTCCCGATTCCTATTCGAAGGGAATCATCTCCGAAACCGAGCCAG
>NW_015396125.1:7603-8718 GCF_001527695.2 Protobothrops mucrosquamatus
CTTCTTCTTCTTCTTCTTCTTCTTCTTCGTATTATCAACAATAATAATGATAATCCAGAACATAATTATCTCAAAGGTGCTCTTTGTTTTGTTTTTTTTAAAGGCGACGACTGTTTTTTTCTTTGAGGAGAAAGAAAAAGAAAATGTTTCTCATCCAAATTTTTTTTTTAGCCTTTTTAGTCTTTCAGCCCTTTTAGTCTTTCAGCGTGTCTTAAAGTCTTCAGAGTTTGGCCATGAAAAGACACATTTCTTGCATTCTGGCTGTCTAGCTTCAGCCACATCGTCTTTCTTGTTCAGCTGCTATGCACTCTGCAGATTATTTTTTTTTAATTAAAAGCCTCTATAACCTTCAGGATGTGCATTTATTAAGACTGGGAAGCAGCAAGGGTTCTACCTCATCCCTGGAAAGAAAACAGGAGGAGAAGGCAGAAATGGACAGGCGTAGAAACAAAAATTCAACAAGCTCTGCGACTCTCTTGGGTTTGGGGAGAGAAACAGCTTATTTATTTTTTTTTAAACTTATGTACCAAAATAATATAATGGCTCAACAGCTGGACCTGCATTCTGGGAGGGGCCGCTGAGATTTCGCATCAACTGCCCAGAAATAAGAAAGTGGCAGGTGGTGTTAGGCAAGGAAAAAGAAAAGAGCATCGTGGCCAAGTCCTAATGGACTGGCATTGAGGGGAGGGCTGTTTCCGATCTAGAAAGACAGCAGAAATAAAGTCTCCTCCACGTGCTGAATTTCTGTGCACGGTGTGCCTTGGTCGAAAAGCAGAATCGCCGCTCCAGTGGCGAGGGGTTTTGCCAAAGTTCCTGTTAACACAGCAAGCAGAGAACAGGAAACATTCATAGTTACTAACCAACACTCCCTTTCCTCAATGGACACCCTTGAGTGCAAATGCTCTGTCTTCCAAAGGGGGAAAAATACCTATAGAAAGCAAGCTCCATGGGATGGGAGTGAAACAGGGATGAAGGCAAGGCCAGTCGGCGGGCAGGCATCCCACTGGGAAGGCAGAAAAGTCATATTCAGCTTCCGACGTGCCCTAGAGAAGAGGATTTCAGCAGCGAAGCCAGCAAAGGGGGAACGTGTGGCTCCCATTACGGAAGGATTTGAT
>NW_015396126.1:0-8717 GCF_001527695.2 Protobothrops mucrosquamatus
ATGATCATTCAGTAAATTTCATGATATGGGGATTGGAATCCAGATTGACTCGGAGTGGGAAACTGATTCAGGCCCTTGGTCTGGATTGTCCCTATTTCAGAAAGCTAGTTGAGATCAGGGAATGTGGCTTTGGAGAAAGATGGCCTTTCCCTCTGAAGGTCTTACCTCCTACTGTAGTCCTTCTGGCATGGAGGAAAGAATACATGACCTCTTTCTTCACTTGAGGGAAGACAATGTCTTTCTCTGTGAATGAAGAAAACAAGAACTTTTCTCAATTTTATTCTATACAGAGAAAGGTGAGATTTTCAATCTAGTACACCAATGCTGGAAATCTTTTGTGATAAGAGCCCACTGCTAAACTGCTACAGCATGTGATGGTTAAATGTTTAACCTTGATTGAAGACTTTGTTAGATTTTATCCTGATTATGAGAACCAGAGCCTGCTTGTTGAATTAACTAAGCCTTTTAGAATACTAATTTATGTTCTGTGAAAATCTGCTCTATTTCACAATTAATTCATTTAACTTAAATGAATGCTTGTGATAACCATACATTAAAAACCCTATGTTTTCTATAGGAACTTGAAGAATTATTTTACAAGTTGGATAGTGATGGAGATGGCAGAGTAAGCTTAAAGGAATTCCAGCATGGCTTATTCAGCCATATCTGCATTCCTTGTCCTTTTTCTTCCACACCACTTAAATCAAAAATGCAAAGATCACACACTAATCAGGTAATTCTTCTGAATAATATTTTCTTTATAAAATTCTTGGTTCCAAAGGGAAAACGTTTGAAGGTTCAAATGGCTTCCAGTTACTGCATTTTCATACAGACTGGTGTTAATGATTTTTATGACAGGCTGATATCTAGCAGAAAACCTATTTTTCCCATTGGTTGGATTCATAAACAGTGCTATTAAAATGTTTTAAATAGAGCTCTGTGTAATAAGCTGTAGTAGCATGGTTCATGTGTAGCAGTAGATTATAATGGGTGAATTTGCATATCTTGCTAAGCTAAAATCAAGACAGATAATGATCTAGAACTGTCTTTCACAATGTTGGCATATTTTTTTCATACTTTCAGAAATGTATACCTAGAGTAGGACAGGGCTTGAAATGTTATTGCTAATAGAAGCATATACAGAAATAAGGATCAACCTGGAGAAAGGAAAAGTGGTATAAATTATACAGCATGACAGAATCATAGAAGATTTTGTGTTGGGTGCGATCCAATGTTTGGCTTGGGCCCAACAGCCTGCAGGGGAAGTTTTGGCCAATATGATGAAATTATTGGACTTTCTCTTAACTTATTTTATCTATTAGGTGCAGTGGATGCTCTGTATGTCATTAAATGTATTATGGCTTATTAATTGATCTTCTCTGTCGGTCTCATTAGCCCTTTGCCCAAGTGTGTAGTTGAATATATCCCACTGATGCAGGAAATCTTAAACACCTAAATCTATACATCCAGATTATGTGTTCTGCTTAAGAAAAACCGGATTTCCAAAGCTGATTTAAAAGAAAAAAAATTCCAAACCACACCCACACAGGATATTTACTGCCTCTGTATTTACTGCATCTGAGTGGGTTTCTACAAATTAAATTTTGTAATAAAAGTTCTCTCAAATTAGGCTTGGCTCCTAGTGATATTTCTGCAACTTTCTTGGCAGTAATACAGAATTGCCATTAGTTTCCTTTAATGTGTTTTCCCCCCAAGTTCCTAATCTAGCCAATGAACCTGGAATTCACTGGTTATCTCTCATAAAGCACATAACAGGCACAGCCTTGCTAAGTTCCCCATTCTGGACAAATTCAGCCAGATGTTGTAGCTAAATAATGAGTTTAGGATTTTCTGATGTACCTACATGTTGTTTTTAAATTCTTTCCTAAATGTTTATTCCCCATTCACCTAAACTGATTCATTTGCTTCTCCTCTCTCCACCGCTGTTTTATTCCTCCATCATGCAGATTTTGAAAGACAATGGACAACAAACCGCAACTCCATCTTTTTTATCTAACTCAGCGGCTTTGAATCTTTTCTCCAGCATTAACGATGGCAGTGGTTTTGCAAGTGTGGAGCAAGTTGTCTCCATCTGGGCCTGGGAAGGGGTTGAAAACTGCAAAGAGATTTTAAAGGTATCTGTGTACCTGTTCTTTGATGATTTTCCTGGGAATTCTTAGCATGATGATTTTCATAATAAGGGATTTAAAATGTTGATAAGAAAAATGGGTGTAAATATGATTGGGACTGAGTGTATCTGCCATTGACCGGACATGGAAAGAAAGGAAGGCTAAGCCACTCAGTCTGATTGATGAATTTGCGAAGGTCCCTTGACTTTCCTTGTGGGGAACAGGCAGGGAAGATCACAAACAATGTTCTCATGATTGCAGGACATTGCAACCATTATACATTCAAGCCAGTTCCCAGATCACAATCATGTAACCCCAGTAGTACTAGGATAGCCAGAACTTTGAGAACTGGTCATAAATATCACTTGTTCAGCAATGTTGTAATTTGGAGCGGTCATTGAACTAATGGTAATTAACTGAGGACTATCTGAATATGAATTAAGATAGAATCTTATGCAAGGTTAAACTAGTATGAAAGTCATTTAATTTTGGTACCTCCAGAAATTCACGGAATACAGGTAGTCCTCAACTTACGACCACAATTGAGCCCAAAGTTTCTGTTGCTAAGTGAGAGTTGTTAAGTGAATTTTGTCCCATTTTACAACCATTCTTGCTACAGTTGTTAAATGAATAACTGTTAGTAACATGGTGGTTAAGTGAATCTGGCTTCCCCATTGACTTTGCTTGACAGAATGTTGCAACATGACCCCAGGACACTGCAACCATTGTAAAAATGAATCAGTTGCCAAGCACCTGAGTTTTAATTATCTGACCATCAGGATGCTGCAGCGGTTGAGAGTGTGAAAAATGGTCATAAGCACTTTTTGCAGAGCCGTTGTAACTTCAAATGGTCACTAAATGAACTGTTGTAAGTTGAGGACTACCTCTAATTCCTTTCTTACTTTCTCTGCTCATGTTCATACAAGCTCATTTGTTTAACTCATTTGCCATGAATTTCCTATCATAATCATTATGTTTTTAATAATTTTACCTCAAACATAATAGTTTTATATCAAATCTGCAAATCTACAAAGTTTTTTTTTCTGACAACAGAGCTTTAACAGTTTGCACTTCTTACTGTCCTTTAGTCTTGTTTAATATCTTTCCTGGTCTTAATTAGTTCATCTATTCTTCCTTGAATCTTTAATCCAATCCCTTAACTAAATAGTCCAATGATTATTACCCTTTAATATTTATTTAATGCCAACATTCTAATGCTATATTAATAATAATTTAAGGCAGTGTTTCTCAACCTTGACAATTTTAAGGCATGTGGACTTCAACTCCCAGAATTCCACAGCCAGCAATGCTGGCTGTGGAATTCTGGGAGTTGAAGTCCACATGCCTTAAAATTGTCAAGGTTGAGAAACACTGATTTAAGGGGTTGCTGACTCTTAGGATTTAGTTTCTCTTGATTTTTCAGACTTTGTCTTTTTATAGAGTCTTGATTTTAATGTGGAGGAAAGAGTGAACCTTCTAGAGCTCTCTATGATCCTTGATGATGAATTAATTGCTTCCAAGAATGGACTTCAGCAGGCAGCTGTTGCCTCTTATAAGCATGAACTTCATCATCTACAGTAAGTAGTTTTTGCTTTGGCTTTTGAGAATAATGGTGTTAGTATGTGTGTAGAAATTTCAGAATCGTCATTGTAGACTGCCTATTTTTTATTGTTGTTTGCATCAAGACCACATCTGTATGTACAAATGCACAGTGCTGTTACGTGAGATAGCTGTTCAGCTATATAGTTTCACATGTCACCAGTTGCAGATAGAGATTATACTGTATATGTTAGATTTATACTTATACTTATGTCTGCAGAGTTATGATATCTTAACAGAATCAGCGCAAATGGAATTTGGAGAAGTTGTAAATAGCACATTTTCTTTCTTTTTAGAACACAACTGGAACGGATTTTCAGTGAGAGAAATAAAGCAAGAGCTGATCTGGAAAAGACTAAAAAGAGAAATTGGCAGCTTTTTAAGGAAGTAGATGATAATCATAGTGCTCTGGAGCATCACAATGAGAGTAAACTCAGGTGATTATTGTCAAAGGAAAAAATAGTTACTATACTATATACAGTTATACAAATAAAAATACTAAGATTCTTATTATAGACAGTCATGATAAAAATGATGATTCTATGATTCTCCAAAGAAGAGTTGGTTTGCTGTATTTCTATCAAGGCAGTCTTTCTTCCATACCTATCCCCTTTCTAAGTAGTATTTATGGTGTCTTAATTATTTTCTCCAAATTCTAATATTCATTATCATTGTTATTTAATTTGAATTATATTTTATTCCTGTTTAAATTATTTCATAAAAGTATTATCATTTAAAAGTATTATCATTTTTTTTTTAAAAAAAAGCCCTGATCTGATTTCTAACCTATGGTGGCAAATGGAGAGTAGGTTATGACTGATAAATAAAAATATTAAAATAATTTCTTTTATTTCGAAGTGTGATATATATATGTATGTATGTATGTATGTATGTATATGTATATATATTTGCAAAATGTGTTTCAGTTTAATACTTAAATCTGAGATCATAAACGGGCTTGCTATTCTCAGCTGTGATTTTCTTGTATTACAGAGCTCTTGAGCGAGATTTCAAAGGGAAGCTAATGGCAATAAAATCTGAAGTCAAGATGGAACAGGAATTGCTCATGCAACAAATGCACCATCAGAGAACCAGGTTAGAAGCAGATTTCAGGTACCTTCAAGAGGAGGACTGTATCCTAAGGAAGAAGCTGACTTTGATGATCAAGGTAAGGGGTTGGGCTGTTGTCTTATGCTCAGAACAGCTAAACCATAGTACTAAGATTGAAGATTCTTGACCACAAGTAAAATATCACATTTAAGAAGGTTGAATTCCAAGGCTCAGAAATTAAACAGCTTGAGTCTAGGTCCATTTTCTTTCAAGGTGTACAATTAGGCCCACTGTTAATGGTAAGGAAAAAAAACAAGATATAAGAGTAAACTATACTTCTTTCCCGATACAATGCAAATCTTACCAGCTTCAACTTCTGAAGTTTCACCAGCCAGTTATATGTAGGTTCACAGCCATGGGACAAATGTTGATCTGTTTTTTTGATTGACTGAAAGCTGGGCTTGTTCAGGAATGGAATTCTACATCCATTAAGGCTGCAAAATTGCAGCATATGCACAGTGTAGATGTGATGGGGAAAAAACCAACTCCCCCTGACTCATTTACTCAGTTTTTCATTGTACAGGCTCTCTAATTATGCAAAAGTACATATAGTTTGTACTTAACCATTCAAAGTTACAACAGACTAAAAAAAAGTTACTTACAATCTATCCTCAAAGTTAAGGCTGCCATACCACCCTCAAATCACCTAATTGCATTTTGGACACTTGGCAGTTGTCTCACATTTATTACCAATTAGTGTCCATGATCATGTGACTATGATTTCTAGGAGAAAACATAAAAAACATTGAATATGCTGGATTTGCTTAACAACCACGTGGTTCAACAACAAAGCAGTGACTTGTTTTACAATTGTAAAAATGGTCATAAAATCGTCAGGTTATATGGTGACCCATTGAACAACCACAACAACTTAATGATTCTGGGCCAAATTGTGATTGTTAAGCAAGGACTACCTGTAGCAGGTCAAATACGGAGATGTTAGCTTGTTTTTCCTTCGTTCCAGTTCAGGTATGGTAGATCATTGTTGCACAGAGGAGCATTCAAACATGCAACACTTTTTCTGCTTTGTANTTGGTTTGGAACATAGATTTTCCTATATTTAGTGTGCTGCTGCTTTCTTGCTGAAGAGTTGCAAAATTTACCTTGACATCATGGATTTTATCTTTCTATCATTTTCTTTCTTGTGAATGTATTTTTAAAGGAAAATAGTCGCTTACAGAATGAAGTTGCTGAAGTGGTTCAAAAACTGAGTGAATCTGAAAATCAAGTTTTGAAACTTCAAAGAGATCTTAATTTTATTTTGAAAGACAAGGTAATTCCACATTGATGAAAAGGGATTTTTTTTTGCTTTTTCTAATCTAAGCCCATTTGACTCATGTGAAAAATCGAGTGAGTTGGAGTCTTGTATGTATAGCCTTGTAGCTATAGTATCTCCTATATAAACATTCACTTTTTTGTTTGTCATCATGAAGAATTTTAATTTTTTTCAGTCTTTTGGCTGAAAAATGCTGCCTTAAAATGGTTTAGGCCTTCTTAAAATGTTTTTTAATAATTTCTTTTAAATAGTTATTCTGAATATGGTTACATATGTATTTATATAAAGCAATCTCTTACTTTTCAGGTAAGCATTGGTAAAATGTCTGTAAGGACAATAAAAAGACAAAAATATTTAAAAAGCCCCTCCGGTATAATGATTTGTGTACAAGTTTGACCTGCTTCTCAACAAAAACTCTGCTGTAACTTTGGTACATTAGATCTGATTTTACTCTATGCTGCCCAGAGTTATTTTGTACACTTGGATAGTATTATAAATGAAATAAATTAAAAATAAAATGTAACTCAAGGTGTTTTTAGAGCTAACTTCAAAGGTTTTCTTTCCATTTTTGGAACAATCTACTTTAAAAAAAAATCTTATTTGCTTCAGGTGGGATTACTGGATCCATACAGTACAGAGCTATTTGATCAAGAAGCACGCTTTGCTGAAATCATTCAGGAGTATGAACTGCAATGTCGGGTAAGTGGTTTATTTTTAACCTTATAAATATGCATTGAGGAAGGCCAGAAATGAGTTGAGCAGGAAGGAAATTGTCCATATTTCACAACTTTGTCCCTCTTCCCTTTACTAACGACTGATTGGAACCTTTTTGCTAATCATTTACTATTGAATTTTAATAAATCTATTGTACAATAATATAAAACTAATGTTCCTGCCTATTGAAATAATCCACCTGAATCATGATAAGATTAAGAGATTAAGATAACCTTTATTGTCATTTTTTTTACTGTGGGCACAACGGCGCACATCAAAAATGAAATTTAGTTTAGATCCTAATAGTTTGTTCTCAGATTTTTAGGCACCAAAAGAACCGTAGGATTCTTGACTTTCAGAAAGGAAAGCTGTGTTTTCTCCCAATGATTTGTGGGTGCTCTTAGATTGCCCACAGAATCTTAAAAGTGGACCGTCTTAATCTAGATATAAAACCACTTAATGCCAAGAAGATTGTTCCATGCAGTCTGCTAGGTAAATTGTTTTTTTTTCAGTCTAAGTCTCTTACCATGTGTACTTTTGCAGTCACTGAAAGGATCCACGCTTAGAGTGCTATTAGTACTTGGTACCTGGGAAGTAGTTATCTGACCCAGAACTTTCTTGGTTGTAGAACCCATTTTATGGAATTCTTACTGATGACTGGTTATCATCAGTCACATTTAATACTGTAGCTGCTAGGATGCACCTTTTATTCAGCCCTTGGATTCTGCTGATACTTTTTATTATTGTTATTGTATAATATGTTTGTGTTGGATCTCATATTTTCTTTATTAACATCTATTTTAAGTGTATAAACAGCAGTGTAAATTTTTTCAATGAAGAACAATATATACAGTAACTGCAAAAACTCAGTTTTGAAATAGGAACAAAGAAAGCTGTCTTATATCAGGTGATACTGTTTGTTCAGCTAGCCAACCTGAAAAAAATATTTACCCATTGAGCACTCAAATAATTTTCTTGGTATGTAAACTTCATAAAAAGATTTCTTATTAAGGCATCTTTAGTAAGATAGAAAAATAATAGACTAGGTTATAAATTTTAGTTATATTGGTGCTATGTGCACCAATCCCTATTAATAATGACAACAATAATAATCAGTTTTGGCACTTCTTGGCCAATAGGCCACAATTCCAACCAAAGCTTGGTTTTGCTAAATAATGATGCCACTGTTCAGGCCAAGCTAATATTTAATATGGAGGCTACCTTGAAAATTAACATAATATTAACCTACCTTCTACCCATATACAGTGAGGTACTATATATGCAATATACTGCTGCACTTAGGATACAAAACAGCAAAATAGCTGTATGGAACAGTATAATTTTGCCCACTTTGTTATATGAAAATGAGAGTGGAAAACATAAAAGTAGATTTTATGGAGTGGGAATGGATTATTCAAAACATTTGTATGATATGAGGACATGGGGTCAAGAATAAACGGGTGCCAAATGAATGTAGATTAAATCAGTAACCCATACAAAAGAATCTTTTGAGATGTTGTGATGATAGAGAACGAAGAAAGATCACACCTCAGATGAGTGAGGAAGGAAGAGTTGAGGGGAAGAAGTCTTGAGAAAGCTGTGGTATAGGAATGTAGCAAAGATACAGGAGATTAAGATAAATGTTGCACATGTCAGTATCTTTTGGATACAAGACAATTTAGGCTCTATATATTTATTTATTTATTTATTAATCCCATTTATACCCCGCCCTTCTCCCGAGGGACTCAGGGCGGCTTACAGGTAAATAAAAACAGTACAATACAATAAATATCTCTAAAAGCCAAATTAAAATATATATTAAATAACCTGTATTAAGTTTAATATTATAAAATCCCTTTAAAATCCCTATAAAATCCCCCCCTAGGCCA
>NW_015396127.1:0-8716 GCF_001527695.2 Protobothrops mucrosquamatus
GCCTGAAAATTGTCCATAAACAAATACACAGTTTTCCATTAGCATTGATGACAAAAAATATATTTATAATTACAAAAAAGATAATAAAAATCTACAGAGGACATCATCCTGTAATTTCAAAAGGAACTAATGGCTCTATTTCTGTTTCTGTGGAAATTCAATGTCAAGATAAGCCACCACAAACTCAAGAATTTAAAATCCTTAAGATGATATAAAGTTCTGCTTCTGGTCCATTCTTAAGCTTTGCTACCTTTAACATCTGTGAAGCATTCAAATATTTCCAATACAAACACAGAGCATTAACAAAGTATGAAAAAAGAACACAAAGTCTTAGCATCTTACAGTAAGACAAAAACTATTAATAGTTACAATGTTTTACAAATAAAGTTTAGTGATTGTGCTTTTAAAACCAAAAAAAAAAAAAAAAGATAAAACAGTGCATTAAAAAAAAATTAAACAAACCCTCCCCCAAAGAAACCCCAAGAACCAAACAACCATTAAGTGGCACTTTTTTATTTAAGGTAAATTGACACTATAAAGTAGAGGTCTGAGATTTGGGCCAGTTCGGTTGATATCTTTCTCATTGATAGTTTAAAATGTCCATTGCTTTTTAAAATTATTTTAAAATTATTTATTTTAATTGATTGAGGCCAACAACTGCTTGACTTTTCTGATAAACTTAAATTTTAACATAACTGCCAAGGTCTCACTGACATGCTTTCCTCCTATCCTAAAGAACACTTGCAGTAAAGAATGCAATGATTAAATGGCTTAGACTCTAGACAAATTAAATTACTAAAGCAATTTGAATGTTTATGTATTTACACTATATGCCACCATAATCCAAATTGAATAAATTTGTATTTTGATAACAAAGGGATATGACTGGTGGAAAATAGTACAATGCTACAGACAGCAATAATAACATAGTGTCTTCTGCATAGATGTAATTACTTGCAACGTTTTATTGGTTTATCAGTGACAGTTTATACCAGGTAGAAAGAACCTGATACCCTCATGAATTTTGATAATACTACCCATAATTCTTAACTATTGGTTTATGGGAGTTTTAATCTAAAACATCTGGAAAGTATCAGGTTGACTACTCCTTTTATAAGGGTTTATAAATGCAATTGGTGACCTCTCTATATTGTACAGCTTTGTTTCCAATGAAAGAAAACAATAACTTTCTTTTTTGTCCAAAAACATAGCACCAAAAAAAGCAGCTTAATTGGTCTCATGGACAGATCAAACACCCTCTCCATTACCTAAAATAAACATGGGATATTAATAATTAGATTTTAAAAGAGCTTTAAAATAAAGATTCTGACAATAAGACAAAAACATGAAAAAGTGTTCGTTCTGATTGCACTGAACATTATTCTTTCTGGCATCAAATATCATCAGACTTGAGGCATCTTAAGTGATATCTTTGTGATTAAGTTTCAAAAATGTGTTACAGTACATCTCTTCTTCAGCTTTCGGTCTCCTGTAAAGCAATAACAAAAATTATTATGCATTATATTTCCCGAAGTATTTTTATGCCCCATTTCAGAAACTGTCTGTATAAAAAAGTCAAATATAAGAAGCAGTCAAAACATTATGTACGTTTTAAAAATTCTTTTAAATACAGGTAGTCCTTGACTTACAACAGTTCATTTAGTGACCATTTAAAGTTATAACATCACTGAAAAAAGCAAATTATTTTTTTACAGTTTTATTGGTTTATCAAAACATAAAATTAAAAAAGTAATAGAAAACTAGGAGAAGGGGGAGAGAAAAAAGATAATGTAAAGGGGGAAAAGAAAGGAAAAAGACACCAACTGCCGACTCTCCTGAGCACAGTAGAGGATAACAACATTACAATCGCAACTTTTTACTTTTACACAACAGTTTGTACAAACCATTTCTATAACAATAAACCTATTCAATTAGTAAAATCAAAATCAAGATTTCATTTATTTTTTCATTGCAAGCACAAAATCTGGAAGCAATTTCAAAATAGAAACAAGATTAGATATATTCTCTTCTTTGGATAAAAGAATTAGTTTGACCATTGCTGCTTCTCTTGGCTGTGGGGAATAATATATACTTATATTGACTCATTAATCTTTATCATAATTCATGTTAAGGGAATCCTCTATATCAGTGGTGGCGAACCTATGGCACGGGTGCCAGAGGCGGCACTCAGAGCCCTCTCTGTGGGCACGCACGCCATCGCCCCAGTCTTAGGCCTTCAGCTGGGTTTTATAAAATCTTTTCACTTTAGGTCTCCGCCGCCGTGTGCAAAAAAAAAAAAAAGGTTCAGTCCATTTCAACTTCTTGTAGGAAAAAAAGAGATCTTGCAAAGTTGGAATTGATTGATTGAACTTTTTAGTTCCACCCAGTCTGCTGTTACCACCGCAGCCATGCCCACCCAATGGGCCACACCCACCCAATGGGCCACACCCACCCGGCACTCGACGATGCATAAGTGGGTTTTGGGTTGCAGTTTGGGCACTCAGTCTCTAAAAGGTTCGCCATCACTGCTCTATATAATTTCACTTTATTTGTTTGTTTGTTTTTCTCCTAAAGGGAGAAAACATTTTTTCTAGTTTGGATATTTTACTAACTTCAAACTTCAAAGTATTATATATAAAGGGGGGGGGAACCCCTCTTCATTTTAAACCCAGAACCCAAAACACAAAACCACATTAGAGCTGTCACAGCATTTATAAACTCATTTTATACATATGAAGCTATCTTAATGCTTTCTTTCAATACATATATCAAAACTTATAAAAATCCATCCTAACTAATTAAATCATTAAATTTAAGTCACTCGATCCAGCTTGTCTTCATAGAATGAAATCCTTTTCTTCTCAAGGGTGACTATCAAATCTCTTTTCTTCATGAAGTTCTCAGCCTTATTTATATCCATAAAAAATGTCCCAAGATTGTTATGTTAGACATTGTAGATTAACTTGGAGCAAATCCTCGCAGAATGAAGTTTCCATCTCTAAGATGTCTATCATATCTTTTTTTTCTCAAAGAGTTCTGGACCTTGTTAGTATCCATGAGTAAAAAATCCAAGACTTGACCTCTTAAGAGTTGTGAATTTACTTGACAGTCTTGTTTCAGTTGCACTGGGAGGATTAATATTCAAGCCATCATCATCATAATAGAAACTGGTATCAGATTTATATTCCAAAGGTACAGTTAGTTATTTGTATTGTCCTGTAATTGTAGGATTGACACAGTGGGTTGATAATATTCTTTTTAATATCCTCTATATATTTATCATCTTTGAACCCTAAGTGATTTATGGTATTACTAATTTTTGAGAATTTCCCTGATGACAGACTCCAACTCAGAGTTAAACATCACTAGCTCCCTATAGTGGTCAAAAAACGTTATTTATTTCTTTATTTTTTGTTTTTTCCCTTTCCTTTTTTTTTTTAGCCAATCAGAGTTCATGAAAATCGGAAAATTTCAACCACCACCACAACACAATACAGGCCTACAGATTATTTTAAAAGTAGTAAATTAAACACCACAACTTTTATCCTTATATCTCAAAAGAAAAAATACTCTACGCTTCCTATTTTGGCTGCCTCCAGAAACCCTCTTTCTTTTTGAAAGGAATGGTAATCTGTAACTAAAGACAGCCTCTTTTAGCTCATAAAGATAATAGTCTCATAAATTGATTAAAAAATGAAGTGTACAGCTTATCGCCCATTTGAAGAATAAATTCCAAAATGCCTGTTTTGTCCAACAACGATTTCAGCCGCGCCCCCCCCCCCGCTTCAGCTCACCAGCTATTTTCAAGCACGGCTTCTAAAACTGCTTGCAGACTGTTGCTGTTATTGGAGGATCTTGAGGAATGATTCTGGGACTCTCTCTAATCCAGGAGTGTCAAATAAACGAGAGGAAGCCTGTTCCTTCTGTTGTTAAGTTGGAAAAACGACAGTCCAGAAAGAAGAGATTTTCTAGGCATATCAGGTGCTGGCCATGTCTTCATTAGAAGTCCGAAAAAAGTGAGTTATGACTATTTTTCACACTTATGACCATTGTGGCCACTCCATACTCATCTGATCAAAATTCAGATGCTTGGAAACTGACTCATATTTATGGCTGTTGCAGGGTCCTGGAATCATGTGATAACTTTTTGTGACCTGACAAGCAAAATCAATGGGGAAGCAAGCCAACTACTTAACAGCCATGTTACTGATTTAACAATTGCAATAATTCACTTAACAACTGTGGCAAGAAAGGTTGTAAATGGAGCAAAATTCAGTTAACAAATGTTTCATTTATCAACAGAAATTTTTGATTCAATTGTGGTCATAAGTCAAGCAATTACCTGTAATTAGATTTTTGTTTTCAAATGATTCTTTTAATCAGCGAGTACAATAATTACTTCATCGTAATTATGGCTTTAATATAATATTTACATTTAAAAAGTCTTCGATGTCTTGTTTTTTATGATTATTTGATACATAATTATACATTTCAGACTTTATATCATATATTGATAATAAAAAGCAAAGCCTGTAAAGAAGTCCAAAATTTTATAGATTTACTGGGGATTAAATATGAAGCTACAGTACAACTGTAATTATAGTTTTTCTACTATAACTCTATAATTCTTTAAACTATCAATTAAAGAATGTCCAGCTTGGAGGATAAACTTTTAGGTTTCCACAAATATTTTCATATTTCTACTAATTACTGAAACTCATATTACCTGCAAATCATCTTCATCTTCTCCTTGCTCATAAGTTCCAAATACCTGCATTTCTGCAATATTCCTTCGACTTAAATTTGCTTGCTCTGCCTTTTGTCTACTTCCTGATCCTCTAGATGACATAGAGCTTGAGGAACTGGGATCTCTGGTATTAGATGTTGGAAATGTTGGTCTACAGTATGGCAAAATATCCTCTAAAAAGATATGTACATATGTTAGTAATGCCTTATATAAAATGCTCACGTACCCACAATGTGTTTTCAAATTCTGCTTTGTTCAACCTGTACAAAGGGGCCAGGAGGGAATAAATTTGGAACAAAAAAAAAATGGCCATTACAGACTATATTTTTAAAAAAACAATTGTGCTTGAACTTAGTTGTCTGTAGATGTTTCACTGCCTGACTAGGTAACATATTCAGTGCATTGTTATCTAACTGTGTAAATAGCTTCAAGGACTCCACAGAATAGCATGTTTGGTTGCTCTGTTCTAATCTACGGAGTTATAGAGGTATACTCAATTTTATTTTGGTCATGTTGATCAGAATCCTGCTGAATTCTGTAGCATGTTTGGTAAATTTTCTGTGATATGCCAGGCATTTCTGTTGGTTGACCTCTTGCACTTGAGGCAATTGAGCTCTTGACATAATGTGGCCTAGATGATATAGTACTGCACCCTGGGATAAAGCAGTGTGTCACCAGTGAAAAAAGACTGAGCCATACATCGGAGTTTGAGATTACATCACTGCAACAAGCGCTACCCCTATAAGGTAGACAATTCCTTATCATACACACCTATCCCCTCATTCACAATAGCAAAAACAATATCAACATAGTGACCCTGTGATATTTTTCTCTGAAAATGGGTTGTCTTTGTGTGTCAGGGAGAGAGAGAAAATGTGAGGGGAAATAATGTTTGTCTTTCTGTGTGTGTGTATCCTAAGTAATATATATTTATACTTCTGAATATTTATAATCTGAGATCAGTAACCTATTTATCTCAGTATTTGCAATAGCTGGCTACTAACAGCTATTCGTATTAGAGAATGGAATTTGAATTCAAAATATGAATATTTATTGAATAAAAATATGTGCTGCCTCATATTTTACAATGCATAGTTGTCAATCTAAACCTTACTTAGTTTTCAGACTTCCATAACTGTCATTTTATCTTAAATACAGTGATTCAAACAGATATTTAGATGGATGTTGGTTAAGATTAGTTTTATGAAGTGAAGATTTATTAGTGACATAAATACATGGACTAAGAAAGATATACATTGTGAAGTTTCTAACTCAACAATTCTATGAATCATTAATCAATGCACAGAGTTTTTCCCTAATATTTTAAAGATTGTTTTAGAAGATAATAAATTAATCATTAACAGTGCTTTCAAATTCAGCAGCAAGTTTTGCCACCTGCTTTTTGCTACTAATATATAAATTGTAAAGCAAAAGTACAAAATAGTGGAATAACTTCCTAATGACTTCTCTTCATCCTAACCCATTGTCACGTACCTCTTGCTTTGGTGTTCATTTATCTAATTTACTCAATTTCTACTATGTTGTTTCATGTTCAAGTTAACTGATATCAAGAGCTGGCCTGGATATAGGATAACATACTGAGGACTGTAGAGATTTTTGCTGTAGACCTTACTGATTGCTCTAGAAAAACAGGCTGGCTTAACATGACTTATCAATGATTTCCTTGTTCAATATTTGTTGTCTTCATTATCCACTTAGGTGCATGATAAATAACTCTCATTTTGTTATCCTAACACATTGTTACCAAAGGGCTGAATCTGCTTTAGTGCTTTGTTTTCTTGTTTTTTTGCTTCTAGGAATATGATTGCTTTTAAACAAGTCGGGAAAATAGGAACTTGTGTTACAGATAACTCATAGAGGTAATCTAAAAGAAAATTAGGATTTATAAGGGATTTCAATTGTTTTAAGAATTTCTTTCCTATTGAATAGTGTTTTGTACTATTATATAATTTAAAGATTTAAGATATTGTGCTATGCATAATTCCTCTAGAAAGTTGTATGTCAGTGTGAAATATGTTTTAGTGTCTATGTGATAACATACAACATAGCCATTCATAAATATTGGAAATAAAATCAATGTATTAATTCACCTGGGAGAAGATGTGTTTTTGCTGGTGTGCCATCTCGTCTTGCTGGTTTGTTTCCTCTTAACTTGCTATCACTTTGCTGTTCCTGTAATTCTCTACGCTCCCCTGAACATGTCCACATATCAGAATGCTGACAGCCATCAGAGCCTTCTTTTCCCTTATAGCCTATTCCTTTTCTTTCAACTGCTCTTTCTGTTCTTGGTTCTATAGAGGACAACTTTGGCAACATCACAGGCCGTATATCCACTTGAGATTTGGACTGGGCGGTAGGAGATTTTATAGCTGGAGGTGGCACTGGCGGGGGTGGCAGATCTACAAATGGGAGAAAAAGGAAAATTATTCAATATAACAAATTCTAAGAACACATTTATTAAGCATGCCTCACCTAGGATCAATTCAAATATTTGCTTTAGGTTTGTAAAACTACAGTTCCGGATTATGAATGTCATGTACTTTAAACAGAGTCATAGTCTTTAAAAATACATTTATACACACACACGTGCGCGCACACACACACACACGTATATATAACTGAATTTTAATAATTACATATTAATTAAACAATTTCAATATCTAAACATCCTTAGGATTACAGTAGACAACAAGCTTTAAGTTTAAGGATGCTATTTAGTGAGAAATGTATTTCAAGGAATACAGTTTTATCTCAAATATTCCTTTCTCCCCAAAATTAAATGTATTTAAAGTATATTATAGAGTAAGTACATATTAATTGTTTTTGTTGCTCATTTGCTAAGTTGTGTCTATCTCTTTGTGACTCCATGGACCATAGCAAGCCAGGCTCCACAGTCCTCCATTGTCTCCCATAGTTTGCCCAAATTCATGTTCATTGCATCAATGACATTATCAAACCATCTCACCCTCTGCCACCCTGTTCTCATTTTGCCATCAATATTTCCCATCATCAGGGTCTTTTCTAATGAGTCCTCTCTTTTCATTAGAAGGCCAAAGTATTTGAGCTTCAACTTCAGTATCTGTCCTTCCAAAGAACATTCAAGCTTGATTTCTTTAGGATTGTCTGATTTCATCTCTTTGCAATCCAAGCAACTCTCAGATCAAAAGCATTAATTCTTTAGCATTCAGCCTTCCTTTTGGTCCAACTCTCATAGCCATACATTACTACTTAGAAAACCACAGCTTTGACTACACAGTCCTTTGTCAGCAAGGTAATGTCTCTGCTTTTTAATATGTGGCCTAGGTTTGCGGAAGCTTTCCTTCCAAAAAGCAAGTGTCTTTTAATTTTATGGCTGCAGTCTACAGTGATCTCGGAACGAAGAAAATAAAAGCTGTCACTACTTTCATTTCTTCCCCTTCTATTTGCCAAGAAGTGATGGGACTGGATGCCATGATCTTGGTTTTTTTAATGTTGAGTTTCAAGCCAACTTTTGCACTTTCCTCTTTTACCCTCGTCAAAACGCTCTTCAGTTCCATTTCACTTTCTGCCATTACAGTGGTACTGTCTGCATATCTGTGGGTGTTGATATTTCTCCCAGCAATCTTAACTCCAGTCCGGCATTTTGCATGATGTACTCTGCATATAAGTTAAATAACCAGGGTGACAATATATAGTCTTGTACTCCAATCAGTTGTTTCATGTCTGGCTCTAACTGTTGCTTCTTGACCACATACAGGTTTCTCATGAGGCAGGGAGGTGGTCTGGCAGTCTCATCTCTTTAAGAACTTGCCATAGTTTGTTGTACAGCAGACAATCAAAGGTTTTAGCATAGTCAATGAAGCAGAAGTAGATGTTATTCTGGAACTCCTTTCCTTTCTCCAGCGAATGTTGGCAATTTGATCTCTAGTTCCTCTGCCTCTTTGAACCAACTTGTACTTCTGGTAGTTC
>NW_015396128.1:0-8716 GCF_001527695.2 Protobothrops mucrosquamatus
CAGCCTGAATCCCACTTCACTTCATCCCAGATTACTCAGACCACTTCTGAACCACCAGAATTAAGACTGAGCAGTGGCCCAGAGAAAGAGTGTGAGCAACAGCAAAGCAGCTCACGTGCAGATCTGTCCACAATGACCCCCCAGGTAAGGATGAAGTAACAATTGCAATTTGTCTCTGGACTACAAAAGCTTTTTTTTAAAATTCAATTAAGTGTTCTAACTATGAAATGTGTATATATAGTAGTAGGACAAAATGTTAGTGACTTTTATTATAAATGGGAAGAAGGCATTAAATGCTTAAATGATACTCCATAAACTTTCATATGCTATTTGTGGAGTCCTTGGTGCATCCTACCTTGCTTGTTTTACTTGCAAACATTTAATTATCCATCTAGATAAAATCAGGGCTTTAGGGGCACTAATTATTATAGTGCTGTGATGTCACTGATCAGTGCCCTACAGTCAGGGCACTGATAAAACATCTGCAAGTAACAACCAAACTCGGAAACCACCAAGAACTCAACACTGAGGTACATATATTCTCTTCTTTGGGGTATACTATTTGCTCAGTGGTTACTGAGACCTTTTCAATAGCATGGCCTCAATTTTGGAATAACCTATAATAATGATAGCTGACATAATCTGCTATCTTTGGAGAAGGGAGGGTTGTTGCACAATGAATACCTCAGACTTTATTTTTATCCTGCCTATTATTTTTGTAAATAATTCAAGGCAGCAAGCATACCTAATACTCCTCCTTCCTCCCATTCCCCCCCCCCCGCAACAACTCTGTGAAGTGGGTTAGGCTGAGAGAGTATCTGGCCCAAAGTTGCCCCGCGGCTTTCATGCCTAACACAGAATTCGAACCAGTGAAGGAGAATATTTGTAGCTCAGAGTTGAAATGAATGGTCCTTAGTGCTCTCTGAGTTTGCTTGTTTTCTTGCAGATGTTTCATTGTCCTAATTAGGTAACATCAATGCTAGTGATGATGTTACCTAGTTAGGTTAATGAAAATCTGTAAGAAAACAAGCTCAAAGAGCAGAATTAGAACTCACAATCTCCAGGTTTCAAGCCTGATGGCTTAACTACTAGCCCAAACTATTTTTTTATTAAAAAATGTGGCATGCTATGTGCTGAATGCTATTTTGATAAATAAAATATCCATAATATTTCTTTTAAAGCAACACTATACAAATAATTACAAAATAGTAAACTAAAGAATTCAGGGCACAAAGAAAAGGAAATACAGTTTAACATAGTTTATACAGATAAGATTCAGTACATCTCTATTCTATACTTGCAAACCATCCTATCTTCTAATATGTTCGTGAACTGCTTCATACTTTGCCTTTTCATTTTTAAACATCTGACTTTTGAGGGTTCATCAATTCCATCCAACACAAGTTCCAGGACTTTCTTGATCACTCTTCCTTCATATATTTATTTTGCAATTTCCTCCTCTTTCATTCTTTCGCTTTCATCCAAAATGTTTCAATATATTTCTTTTGTACTTGCCACTCTGATATTCAATCCATGTTTTATTGAACACTCATTAATTCTTGACCCTATTTTTTCTTTGTTTAGTACACATACCTCTTAAGTAGCTATTTGGCTGCAGTCAACTTACATTGATGTTTCTTCACATATATCCAATTCTTGCTTCTATGTCACAAAGTGGCAGAACCATACAACTGTACATAGCTATTTAGCTTTGTTTGACAAACGTTTATCCTCTACAACAGATTATTTACTTTTCATTTCCTTTACACCATTTCCATGTCTCAAATGCCTCCCTCCATTTTCAACATTGAGTAAGCATTCTACCAAAGTATATAATTTACTCCATTTTCTATGTCACACACAATTGCCTTGGTCTTTAATACATTACTTTGCAGCTCTGTGTTATTTGTATATCATCTAGTCCAGGGGTAGGCAACCTTGGCTCTTTTATGACTCGTGGACTTCAACTCCCAGAATTCCTGAGCCAGCACAGCTGGTTCAGGAATTCTGGGAATTGAAGTCCACGAGTCATAAAAGAGCCAAGGTTGCCTACTCCTGATCTAGTCTAACATATATTGAAAGGTACTTGGGTTCTCCTAGCAAAATAACATCATCTGTAAACAGAAATACTGTCTCTACATTAGGTTGCAAATGTTTCGTCTCCATTGGGGCGGGGGACATCTTCAGTGCGGTTTGAATTGTGTTTGGTTTGTTTGGGATGTTGCCTTCAGTTGAAGTAGCTCTCTCGCTCTCAGTGGTTGGTAGGCGGGGTCAATGTCAATGTGTCTGTTCACTGATTGGTTGCTGGAGAACCAAGCCTCGAGGAATTCTCTTTCTCTCCTTAACTTTGCTTGGGTTATAATTGTGGTCCCGGTTAGATCGAACTTGTGTCCTTCTGAGTCCTCGTGGACGGACATGAGGGACAATGGATGCTGTCTTTTGATAGCCAGGGAGTGCTCGTGCAGTCTGGTTGATAGCTTTTTGAAGATATCCCCCCTTTTTTTTGAAGATGTCCCCCCAAACGGAGACAAAACGTTTGCAACCTAATTACCAAGCCCGGAGATCAATCCAACAGCTATTAATATTCAAAACACATCTCAAATATAATATGTGTGTGTATATGTTTGTATGTATGTAAGCTTCTTTCAACATGTAAAAAACAAGAAAAAAGTGAAGGAAACGATTGGTCCATTAGTGGGGGAAAGTGGTAAGAAGGTGACTAGCAATAGGGAGAAAGCAGAACTATTTAACTCATTTTTTGCATCTGTCTTTACACAAAGGGAAAAAACAGACCAACCTATCAAAAATAGTGCCATAAAAAACAGTATAGAAACACAAGTTAAGATAGGCAAGAAAATGATCAGTGAGCACCTGTCCAGCCTAGATGAGTTCAAATCACCAGGACCAGATGGATTACACCCCAGGGTTCTCAAGAACTGGCAGATGTGATCTCAGAACCACTGAACTATATTTTTCAAAGATCTTGGAGCACTGGGGAACTACCAGAGGACTAGAAAAGAGCTGATGTAGTTCCCATCTTCAAAAAAGGAAAAAAAATGGATCCAGGGAATTACAGACCTATCAGCCTGACCTCAATACCTGGGAAGATTCTGGAAAAGATAATCAAACAACGAATCAGCGAACACCTAGAGGCAAACAAAGTCATTACTAAAAGCCAACATGGGTTTGTCAAAAACAGATCATGCCAGACAAACCTTATTGCATTCTTTGACCAAGTGACAAAATTAGTGTATCAGAGGAATGCTGTGGATATAATTTACTTGGACTTTAGTAAGGCATTTGACAAAGTAGACCACAACCTACTACTCGATAAGATAGAAAAATGTGGATTAGACAGCATCACCACCAGATGGATTCGTAGCTGGCTGACCGGCCATACTCAGCGTGTGGTCCTCAATGGAACCGCATCTACATGGAGGAAAGTGTGTAGTGGGGTGCCCCAGGGCTCTGTTCTAGGCCCAGTGCTCTTCAACATCTTCATCAATGATTTGGACGAGGGGATAGATAGGGAACTCATCAAATTTGCGGATGACACCAAGCTGGCAGGAATAGCCAACACTCCAGAAGACAGGCTTAAGATACAGGAGGACCTGGACAGACTTGAACACTGGGCGCTATCTAACAAAATGAAATTCAATGGTGAAAAAAGTAAGGTTCTATATTTAGTCAAGAAAAACCAAATGTGCAGGTATAGTATAGGGGGTACCTTGCTCAATAGTAGTAACTGTGAGAGGGATCTCGGAGTCCTAGTGGACAATCACTTAAATATGAGCCAGCAGTGTGCTGCAGCTGCCAAAAAAACCAACACAGTGCTAGGCTGCATTAGCAGAGGGATAGAATCAAGATCACGTGAAGTATTAATACCACTTTACAATGCCTTAGTAAGGCCACACTTGGAATGCTGCATCCAGTTTTGGTCACCACGATGTAAAAAAATGCTGAGACTCTAGAAAGAATACAGAGAAGAGCAACAAAGATGATTAGGGGACTGGAAGCTAAAACATATAAGGAACGGTTGCTGGAATTGGGTATGTCTAGTTTAATGAAGAAAAGGACACGGGGGGACATGATAGCAGTGTTCCAATATCTCAGGGGCTGCCACAAAGAAGAGGGAGTCAAGCTATTCTCCAAGGCGCCTGAAGGCAGGACAAGAAGCAACGGATGGAAACTGATCAAGGAGAGAAGCAACTTGGAACTGAGGAGAAACTTCCTGACAGTTAGAACAATTAACCAATGGAACAACCTGCCTCCAGAAGCGGTGAATGCTCCAACACTGGAAGTTTTTAAGAAGAGACTGGACAGCCATTTGTCTGAAATGGTATAGAGTTCCTGCCTGAGCAGGGGGTTGGACTCGACCTCCAAGGTCCCTTCCAACTTTATTATTATTATTATTATTATTATTATTATTATTATTATTATTATTATTATTATTATCTAACTAAGGTGTTCTGTGGGATTTTGGCTGGATTTATAGAATTTAGCCTTGAAAGCTATTACTATAATCAGTTATTTTGTATTAGAAATCAATTCACTCTAAAGGAGGGGTCTCCAACTCCCAGGCTGTAACCGTGTACCAGGCTGCGGCCCATTCTGAACCGGACCACACAAGAGGCAGGCAAGCATGTGCATGCATTCACAGCTTCTCTTGCAGGAGTGGTGGACAAGCATCTGTGCCCGCATTCACGCGGAACCATCCCCCCCCCCCACTGATGCCACCGATGCCAGTCCACAAAGCCAGAAAGGTTGAGGGCCGCTGCTCTAAAGAGTCTCATACACATTCGGTATACAGGGACTCTTCAACAAGTATTGAGGAATTAGCTTACTAATTTTATTTTCTTCATTAGTTCTTGATAAATTCTAATTAATACATTATTGAAAGTCACCTTGTAACTATCTTGAAAGAGAACAGAATGAAAAATTCTTTTTATACTAGCTAAGCTTTATTCAGTTATAGTTGCTAGTAATTATAGTAGTGTTATTTACATGCTTATGCCTGGAATTAATATAGATTCATGAATTAATCGTTTATTCTTGAATTAATCCTGTTACAGTCAGATTTCGAGCCAGGGTACAGTTCCCAAATGGCATTGATCGCACTTGTGGATGACTTCTGGCGAGACAGGGATAGGAATAGTATATCCATCCTAGTGTTGTTTGATTTCTCAGTCATCATCAGTGCCATCAATCATATTAACCTTCTGGGCTAGCTGAAAGGATTGGAAGTGAGAAGCACTATTATTCAGTGGTACTTCATCCAAGACCAGTTCCATTTGTTATTGGTAGCAGGGAGCCTCTCCTTCCCTGCTCTTATAAAACCATTGAATTCAGTCATTGATCAGTCAGCTAGGTGAAATATCAGTATGATGATGATACTCGGCTGTACAATACTGCCCCAGGCCATTCAAGTGATCCCATCAAGGGGTTTTCCTAGTCCCGGGAGGCTAAATGGTTCTAGATGTGGAAGTACCAGCTTTGGCTCAACCCTGATAAAAATGGGAGGCTGTGGGTTTTAGGGTCCCCTGTGTCTAGTGGTTTGCCATCTTTAACTCTGGCTGGGATGACACTTCTGACCATTGGCTCAATCTTGATGAGAGGTAGCATTTGTAGCCAGGAGGGCCTTTGTACAAATACACCAGTTTGCACTTTACTAGTTTAGGAGGCCTTGCTCACACTCATGCACTCATGCATTAGTCATCTCCCAATTAAGCTATTGCAATGCAGTCCCTATAAGTCTGTCTTGAAAAATATGTGCCCATGTACTGTAACATCGTTGCTGTGTACGCTTTGGGTCCAATGCAAGGTGTCGGTATCACTTTTAAAGTCCTACATGACATGGGACCAGGTTACTTGTGGGATTGCCTATCCCGAATAGCTTTTACCCCTCTATTATCTCTGACAGAATAGGCAGACTTTGGATCCCCTCAGTGAAACAATTATCACTTGGTGGAGCCTCAGAACTGTACATTTTATATTATGATATTTGTCTTGTGGAACAGCTCCTCTCAGAAATACAGGTAACTCCAAATCTGTTGCTTTTTAGGAAACCAGTGAAGATCTGGCTTTCCCAGTGAAAATCAGACACTGGGGCCAGAATGTTAATGGAGCTGGCATGAGGGTTTGATGGATAAATGTTGAGTTTTATTTGGGCTCATTGTTATTTTAAATGCTTTTTTATTTTAGTGTACTGTGTTTTACTCAGTGCCTAAAATTCCTTCTAATAGAAGGACATCCCTACAAGTTTGTTTATAAATAAATACATTGAAATAAGCTATTACTTTTATTTATACTGTAAAAATTGTGAAGTAGGCAACTAAGAGATTTTGCAGAGACTGATTCTTAGAAGTCATTCTAAGTCGTTCAGCTGCTTTATGAAAGCAAAGCCATTCTCTTAATAGCTGAGGAAATTGTATACATGTAGTACTCACTTAATGACCGTAATTGGAACCAGAATTTCTGTCACTAAGTGAAATCTTTGTTAAGCAAAACAGCATGTGTCCATGCTGCTTAGCCATGCCTTGCGCAAACTTCCCAATAATTTATAGGGATGAACTTGGGAGACAAGGAGAAGATGCCCTAGTTTCTTGGGCTTTAAGAAGGAATGAGGTAGGGAAAGAAATGTACTTTCAGACTTGCAAGATTTTATTAATATAATTCTACAGGCAATCCTTGCATACCTATCATTCGTTCAGGTGACCGTTTAAAGTTACAATAGTGCTGAAAAAGAATCTTATGGGCAGCCAAGGCCTCGGTTAAACATGAATTTATTCTCTATTTTACAATAGATACTGTAGCTTTCTTCAGATTCTAGGATAATTTGTTTCTCTATGAAAATACTATACTTCTCCTACTTATTGTAGGAACAACAGCAATATTGGTATCAACAGCATTTACTTACTCTTCAGCAAAGGGCAAAAGCACATGCATTGGGACAGCAACAGTCACCTGTTATTAATGATGCCCCTGAACAGAGAAAAGAAGAAAGAGAAATACCTATTTCTAGTGGCCTTTCTGAACCCAGTTTGAAGTATGAACCCATGTTACCACATCCAAATGATGGAGAGCCTCCTGGGTCATCTGTTGAACATAAGGTATGCTATTCAAAGAAGTGTCACTATATATACTGTTCATTGATAAAGATTTCTCTCTTTTTTATTTCAGATATTTAAATATATTTGTTATTAATGGAAACATGGTTAGTAAATCTTGGGGGTCAAAAGATACAGGAGTGGGCAACTGACAGTGCCAGTCTTCTCCTTTGGGCTTCCTTGAACCTGCCCTGAGATTTATGGTAACATTTTTCACAATTTCGAGACATTGAACAGAAAACTACAATCTGAGTCCTATAATAGTCTCAACAGAGTTTGTTCTCACCATGATACGTTACATATTATTGGAAATGACCTAGGTTAAGCAACAACGAAATGATACATTTGTGGATGACACCTAGGATGTAACTAACATTAGTCTTTCTTCGATTTTTAAAATCTTTTTAATCCTGGTGTTTCCTTTTATTTAGAATTCTAATCACTGATTGAAATAAATTATGACTGATTCCTTCTATTCTAGCTAAACATCAAACCTCCAGAAGATCCTGAAGAAAGCTTGAGATTACAGCAGCTACAGGCAGCAGCAACACAATGGCAGCAGCATCCACAGCAAAGAGTGGGTTTCCAGTATCAAAGAATAATGCAAAAGCATTCACAGTTGCAACAAATTTTACAACGCTATCAACAGATTATACAGCAGCCATCACATTTGTCAGTAAGTTGTTTAAAACAATATCATTTTACTTACTTCCGACTGAGTAAAATAGTTGTTGGCTTTTGTTTTTGTCCCTTTGAGTTAGTGTTGACTCCTGGCAACTGCCTGAAAAGTACCTAGCAGTTTTCTTGACAACATTTCAGAGGTGCCACTGCCTGCTTTCTAAGGCTGAAAGAGAATGACTGGCCCAACGCCACCCATCTGGCTTTGTGCCTAAGGCAGTACTCACAGTCTCATGGTTTCTAGTCTAATGCCTCAATCACTATACCAAACTGGTTCTTGAGTGAAATTGTTATTATATTTTAATTATGAAATACAGAATAATAGTTATTTACTTATTCTTCATAGTTTTTTTTTCCCTGTGTCTAAGTAGACACAATTTGTCACCCCTCGGGTGTCTTGGATCTCGGTTCACATAATCCCACACCAATAGGGTTATGTCAGGCTGAAATGGATGGGAGTTGAATTTTGGTACTTTTTATGTTAGAGAATGCTGACAACATTTTTGCCTAACAGTGAAATGTTATGTTCTTGTTCTTATTCTAGAAACTATACATCAATCTTAGAAGTAGCACTACTGATACTAATACCACTCACTTCCTAAGAAAAAGTAAATTAAAAACACTTTTACTAGAAAATAGTAATAAATTGTTGATTAAACTAATTAATGAAATTGTAGAAAGTATGAAATTTTATTTAAGTTTAAAATGATATGCTGATACATTACAATAACTATGAGTACAGATCCTGGAGTTTAAAAAAAAAAATCCAAACACACAGTATCTTCATTATTGCTTTCTTTTCCTGACAGACAGCAACAGTAGAGGTGCAGCTACAGCATTATGAGACTCAGAATAAGCAATTCCAGCCACTTTACAAAGAGTGGGAACGTGAATTTCAGCAGTGGCAGGACCAACTTCAGACCTATCCTCAC
>NW_015396129.1:0-2683 GCF_001527695.2 Protobothrops mucrosquamatus
CCTTCGTCCGACATTCAGAATTTCCCTGCGATGCAAAACGTAGCTGAATTGCTAAGGATTCTCGCCGTCAGCCCCTTTGCTTAATTTTTAGATGCAGATAATCCTCAACTTATGACTGTCATTGAGCCATTTCGGTCATAAGCCGTGACAGTCGTTAAGTAGGTCAGCGTGTGACCGCGCCTGATTTTACAACCTTTATGTAGGGGCCATTAAATGGATGCCACAGCTGTTAAGCCCCTTCTTTCTTCTTCCGGACATTTCAAGATTCCGTTTTTTTTAAAAAAAAAAATCTACAGCACAAATAGACAACCATCCAGATTTTCTCTTTAACAGAATAACAGAGTTGGAAGGGACCTTGGAGGTCTTCTAGTCCAACCCCCTGCTCAGGGAGGAAACTGACCTATACCATTGCAGACAATGTAGAATAGAATAGAATAGAATAGAATAGAATAGAATAGAATAGAATAGAATAGAATAGAATAGAATAGAATAGAATAGAGGAATGGACAATAGAATAGAATAGAATAGAATAGAATAGAATAGAATAGAATCATGGAATGGAATGGAATGGAGGAATGGAATAGAACAGAATAGAATAGAATAGAATAGAATAGAATAGAATAGAATAGAATAGAATAGAATAGAATAGAATGGAATGGAATGGAATGGAATGGAATGGAATGGAATGGAATGGAACGGAACGGAATAGAATAGAATAGAATAGATGAAATAGAATAGAATAGAAATAAGAATAGAAATAAGAATAGAGTAGAGTAGAGTAGAGTAGAGTAGAGTAGAGTAGAGTGGAGTGGAGTGGAGTGGAGTGGAGTGGAGTGGAGTGGAGTGGAGTGGAATGGAATGGAATGGAATGGAATAGAATAGAATAGAATAGAATAGAATAGAATAGAATAGAATAGAATAGAATAGAGGAATGGACAATAGAATAGAATAGAATAGAATAGAATAGAATAGAATAGAATAGAATAGAATAGAATAGAATAGAATAGAATAGAATAGAATCATGGAATGGAATGGAGGAATGGAATAGAATAGAATAGAATAGAATAGAATAGAATAGAATGGAATGGAATGGAACGGAACGGAACGGAACGGAACGGAACGGAACAGAACAGAACAGAACAGAACAGAACAGAACAGAATAGAATAGAATAGAATAGAATAGAATAGAATAGAATAGAATAGATGAAATAGAATAGAATAGAATAGAAATAAGAATAGAAATAAGAATAGAGTAGAGTAGAGTAGAGTAGAGTGGAGTGGAATGGAATGGAATAGAATAGAATAGAATAGAATCATGGAATAGAATAGAATAGAATAGAATAGAATAGAATAGAATCATGGAATAGAATAGAATAGAATAGAATAGAATAGAATAGAATAGAATAGAATAGAATAGAATCACCCTTGATTATAAAATGGCCATAACCATGAGACCAAACCCCACCCCTTTTTAACAGCTGGGGCTTTGATCACATGATTATGGCTGACATCTTGACTTTTTTGCCCCGCCCCCCTCTGTGGATCCTTCTAGTTGGTTACCCTGCTTAAAAGATCTAATCTTAGGCAGGAAAATGATGATGAAAGTGGAAAGGTCTTACGCTTATCCAATCTCTTTTTAGAGGGCAGGACAAAAAGCAACGGATGGAAACTAATCAAGGAGAGAAGCAACCTGGAATTAAGGAGAAACTTCCTGACAGTGAGGACAATCAACCAGTGGAACAGCTTGCCACCAGAAACCGTGGGCGCTCCATCACTGGAGGTTTTTAAGAAGAGGCTAGAGAGTCACTTGTCTGAGATGGTATAGGTTCTCCTGCTTGAGCAGGGGGCTGGACTAGAAGACCTCCACGGTCCCTTTCCAGCTTATTCTATTCTATTCTATTCTATTCTATTCTATTCTATTCTATTCTATTCTATTCTATTCTATTATATTATATTCCATTATATTCCATTCCATTCCATTCCATATTTTCTATTCTATTCTATTCTATTCTATTCTATTCTGTTTCCTCCTTCTCTCCTTCTCTTTCTCTCTTCCCTCCTTCCAGCCCTCTCTATTTGTTTCCATCATTGTCTGACTCCAAAGAAAACAGGGCTTGCTAAGTGGTTCCAGCTGAATTTGTGAAAAGCAGCCTATTTTGGGGAACAGGGAGGGAGGCAGTGTTTTGAGAGAGGCCGCTGGAAAGACACGGTCCCCGCTCCTTGTACATGAGCTGGTCATCAAGCTTCAGATGTTCATCGTGTTCTTTGCAGGGCCTGGAGTTGCAGCAGGGGAACGTCGTCGGCCAAGATCTCAGGAAAAGAGGATTTCGATTTGAAACTGTTTTAAAATAGAAAGCTGGCCAGACTCGAGTACGGGCAGGGTCCCAACCTGCCCTAGGAACGTTTTGAATGCACCAGGAACGAGTGTCAGATTTCTCAACACAAGAATCCAGGCACTCAAGTGCAATTAGAGAGTGGGATATTCTCCAGCAGGATTTGGAACTTGCCCCACTTCTCTTCCCCCCCCCCCCCACTGACCCACAACTCTAAGGAACAACTGCTCAGAAGCCATCTCTGTGGGTCTACAGAAAATCACATTTCCTGCAGTTGCACACTTGGTCAGCCTTCTTCTTCTTCTTCTTCCTTCTTCCTTCTTCCTTCTTCCTTCTTCTTCTTCTTCTTC
>NW_015396129.1:2842-8712 GCF_001527695.2 Protobothrops mucrosquamatus
CTCAAGTTGGGGACCTCTATACCATTTCAGACAAATGGCTGTCCAGTCTCTTCTTAAAAACCTCCAGTGATGGAGCATTCACAGCTTCTGGAGGCAGGTTGTTCCACTGGTTAATTAATTAATTTCTCTTTAGTTCTAGGTTGCGTCTCTCTTTGATGAGTTTCCATCTGTTGCTTCTCGTCCTGCCTTCAGGTGCTTTGGAGAATACGTTGACCCCTATCTCCCCCTCTTTGTCTGTGGCAACCTCTCAAATATTGGAAGACTGCTATCTTGTATGCCTCTTCTAAATCAATCGTTTAATCAGAATAGAGTTGGGAGGGACCTTGGAGGTCTTCTAGTCCAACCCCCTGCTCAAGCAGGAAACCTTATACCACTTCAGACAAAAGTTTGTCCAGTCTCTGCTTAAATCCTCCAGAAATGGAGCACTCACAACTTTTGGAGGCAAGTTGTTCCACTGGTTAATTCTTCTCACTTTCAGGAAGTTTCTTCTTAGTTCTTAGCTTTTAAGAAGAGACTAGAGTCTAGACAGTCACTTGTCTGAGATGGTATAGCGGGGGGGCTTGAGCGGGGGGGCTGGACTAGAAGACCTCCAAGGTCCCTTCTATTCTATTCTATTCTATTCTAATTCTAATTCTAGGTTGCTTCTCTCCTTGATTACTTTCCATCCATTGCTTCTTGTCCTGTCTTCAGGTGCTTTGGAGAATGGGTTGACCTCCTCGTTTTGGGGGACAGATCTTTCTGGGAAAAACCTATCAATGTGGTTACTAAGAGTTGACCTTGACTGTTAAGGTGATAATCAATCAATCAATCAATCAATCAATCAACCAACCAACCAATGTGAAGAGCTCCTTTGAGGAGTCCATAATCTTGGAAAAGTGAAAGGAAAGAGGACGACAGAAGCAAAGTTGATGGACTCTGTTACAGCAACAATGAGGGCTTATTAGAAAACCTGACTGACCAGGTTAGGAACAGATCAGCCTGGAGAAAACCTATCTGTGTAGTCGCTAAGAGTCATCAGAGAGTTGATGGCTTATAATCAATCAATGAATGTGGAGACAGAATTCCTTTGAGAAGTCCATAACGCTGAGAAAAGTGGAAGGAAAGAGAAGAAGGCAACCATCAGTTAGGAGCTGGAAGGACACGTGTCACATGTTGATGGAGACATCGTTGGAAGATCTGAAGGACCAGATCAGTCTGGAAGAGGTTGAGCCTTTTGGTGGTTAAGCGATGACCTTGACTTGATGGCACATAATCAATCAATCAATGTCAAGACCAGGTGCCTTTGAGAAGTCCATAATGCTGGGGAAAGGTGGAAAGAGAGAGAGGAAGAAGAGGAGGACTAGAAGTAAGGTGGATTGACTGAGTTACGATGATGATGGGGGCACCGTTGGGAGACCTGACTGGGGACCTGATTTAGTCCATCTGGCTAACACCTACGCAATTGCTAAGAGTCAACAATGACTTGATAGCACTTAATCAATCATCAATCAGTCTGAAGATGGAGTTCCTTTCAGAAGTCCATAATGTTGGGAAAAATGGAAGAGAGATGGATGACCAGGAACAAGGGCAGGACAAGAAGCTGGTCAGATGGAGATCCAGACTGGAAATTAGGAGAAATTTTCTGATAGGGAGAACAATTAATCAGTAGAACGGCTTCCTTCCAGGAGTTGTGGGTGCTCCATCGCTGGAGCTTTTCAAGAAAAGATTGGACAACCATTTGTTCAGGATGCTTTGGGCATAGGGTTGGACTAGAAGACCTCCAAGGTCCCTTCTACCCCAAGGGAGGGAAGATTCTATCACTCAGTTACAAGGGTGATGGGGGGGGGACCATTGGGAGACCTAAAAGACCAGGAACAGATCGTGGTGAAGAAAACCTATCTAGGTGGTCGCTAAGAGTCAAGGGTGAGTTGATGGCACATAATGAAATCAGGATTATTTCCAAGGATTCGCTGAATACACTCATTATTTTATTCTATGCTTTTTACCAGCAGTTTACATAAACATTTTTGTTTTAAGCCCCGTTTCCCAGGATGGAATAAGCACCTTGTTTATTTAAAGGGCCACAAGGGGAAAGGAGGAACGGACGAGGATAGAATTTCAGTGACCCCCCCCAAATCCGTCCTTAAATTTTAACAAAGGTCCCTTAGGATCAAACCACTCGCTTTTGTGTCTTGTTGACCGGACCACCATGTTGTTCTCGTTCTCGATTTATTTTTAATTTAAAAAAAAAAAAAGTTCCTATTTTTCTTGTTCGATGTTTATTTTGTCCCTGATTTTTACATCCAGTGTTGTATTTTTATGTTGTGGTGACATTGTGAACCACCAGGAGTAGTTTGGAATTGGGGAAGGCCTAAATTGAATACAATAATAAAATAAAACAAATATAAAAAATAAAATAAATGAAAAAATAAAAATAAAATACATAAAAATAATAGAGTGGAGTAGAGTAATAATAATAACATAATAACAGAGTTGGAAGGGATCTTGGAGGTCTTCTAGTCCAACCCCCTTGCTCAGGCAGGAGACCCTATACCATTTCAGACAGGATAGGGATAGGGATAGGGATAGGGATAGGGATAGGGATAGGGATAGGGATAGGGATAGGGATAGGGATAGGGATAGGGATAGAATAGAATAGAATAGAATAGAAAATATGGAATAGAATGGAAGGGAATGGAATGGAATGGAACGGAATGGAACAGAATGGAACGGAGTGGAGTGGAGTGGAGCGGAGCGGAGCAGAGCGGAATAGAGTAGAGTAGAGTAGAGTAGAGTAGAGTAGAGTAGAGTAGAACAGAACAGAACAGAACAGAAAATATGGAGTAGAACAGAACAGAACAGAATAGAAGTTGGAAGGGACTTTGGAGGTCTTCTAGTCCAGCCCCCTGCTCAAGCAGGAGAACCTATACCATCTCAGACAAGTGACTGTCTGGTCTCTTCTTAAAAACCTCCAGTGATGGAGCGCCCATGATTTCTGGTGGCCAGCTGTCCTCACTGTCAGGAAGTTTCTCCTTAACTCCAGATTGCTTCTCTCTTTGATAGGTTTCCAACCATTGTTTCTCGTCCTTCCCTCTGGTGCTTTGGAGAATAGTTGACCCCCTTTTCTTTGTTGCAGCCCCTCAGATACTGGAACTCTGCTATCATGTCTCCCCTGTTTCTTCTTTTCTTTAGACTAGCCAATCCCAAGTCCCGCAGCCGTTCTTCATATGTTTTAGTCTCCAAGCCTTGGATCATCTTAGTTGCTCTTCTCTGATTTTTTTCCAAACTCTCAACATCTTTTTTGCGATATGGTGACCAAAATTGGCTGCAGTATTCCAGGTGTGGCCTCACTAGGGTTTTATAAAGCGGTACTAATACCTCGCGTGATCTTGATTCTATGTCTCTGTTTATACAACCCAGGATTGTGTTGGCTTTTTTTGGCTGCTGCTGCACATGGTCACGGTCAAGTGACTGTCCACCAGGACCCCAAGGTCCCTCTCACAGTTGCTGTTTTTGAGCCAGGTCTCTCCCAATCTTTATTTGTACCTTTGGTTTTCCTGCCTAAATGTAAGACTTTGCTTTTCTCCACATTAAAACTCATTTTGTTCCAGTTTGTCAAGATCTTTATTGGATCCTGAGTTTGTCTTCTGGGGTGTTGGCTACTCCTGTCAGTTTGGTGTCATCTGCAAATTTGATGAGTTCCCCTTCTATTCTCTCATCTAAGTCATTGATGAAGATATTGAAGAGTACTGGGCCTAAGACAGAACCTCGTGGTACCCCACTGCTTACTTCTCTCCATGTGGATGTAGTGCCGTTGAGGACTACTCATTGAGTACGGTTTGTCAGCCAGCTACAGATCCATTTGGTGGTGATGTTGTCTATTCCACCTTTTCATAGCTTACCAAGGAGTAGGTTGTGGTCTACTTTGTCAAATGCTTTACTGAAATCTAAGTATACTACGTCCACTGCGATTTGCTGGTCTACTAGTTTAGTCACTTTATTGAAGAATGAAATAAGATTGGTTTGGCAAACCCATGTTGGCTACTAGTTATGAATTTGTTTGCTTCTAGTTGTTCGCAGATCTGTTTTTCGATTATCTTTTCTAAGATCTTCTCAGGTATTGATGTTAAACTGATTGGTCTGTAGTTTCCTGCACCCGTTTTTTTTCCCTTTCTTGAAGATGGGGACCACATCAGCTCTTTTCCAATCCTCAGGTACTTCGCCACTGCGCCAGGATTTATGAAAGATGTGGTACAGCGGTTCTGAGATAACATCTGCCAGCTCCTTCAGAACTTTGGGATGTAATCTGTCAGGCCCTGGTGATTTATCTTTGACGAAGTTGGATAGGTGTTCTCTTACCATTTTCTTGCTAATTTTAATTTTTTGTTCTAGTATGTCTTTTGCAGTGTTTTTTTTATATGTTGGACTATGGTTTCTTTTTGTGTGAAGACTGACACAAAATAGAATAGAATAGAATAGAACAGAACAGAACAGAACAGAACAGAACAGAACAGAATAGAATAGAATAGAGTAGAATAGATTGTAGAATAGAATAGGATTGTAGAATAGAATTACAGAATAGAATTACAGAATAGAATTACAGAATAGAATAGATTGTAGAATAGAATAGAATAGAATTACAGAATAGAATAGAATTACAGAATAGAATAGAATAGATTGTAGAATAGAATAGAATAGAATTACAGAATAGAATAGAATTACAGAATAGAATAGAATAGAATAGAATAGATTGTAGAATAGAATTACAGAATAGAATAGATTGTAGAATAGAATAGAATAGAATAGAATAGAATTACAGAATAGAATAGATTGTAGAGTAGAATAAAATAGAATAGAATAGATTGTAGAATAGAATAGAGTAGAATAAATAGAATTACGTAATAGAATAGAATAGAATTACATAATAGAATAGAATAGAATAGAATAGAATAGAATAGAATAGAATAGAATAGAATAGAATAGAATAGAATTACATAATAGGATATGATATGATATGATAGGATAGGATAGGATAGGATAGGATAGGATAGGAGAGAAGAGAAGAGAAGAGAAGCTGGAAGGGACCTTGGAGGTCTTCTAGTCCAGCCCCTGGCTCAAGCAGTAGACCAACCGGCCTCCAGAAGTTGCGATTGCTCCAACACTGCAAGTTTTTAAGAAGAGACTGGGACAACCATTGGTTTCCTGCCTGAGCAAGGGGTTGGACTAGAAGACCTCCAAGGTCCCTTCCAACTCTGCGATAGAAAAAAAAAAAACCCCACCTGCCCTCTTTCTGCCCCCCCCGGTGCCTTTAAATAAAAAATTATATAGCTATAGAGATATATACATTTTACCTTCATGAGCCACTGAGTGTTGTTTTCCAAGATCCTCTCCAGCTGCTGGACCCTCGAGGTGGGCTGCCCGTCGCTGGCCGGGAAAGGCTCGGCGGGGGAATCCCGCTGCAGGGCGTTGATGCCCAGGGGGTCTCCGGGGCTCTGGCAGGGGGGAGGGTCCGCTTCGGGCAGGACGAAGGTGTAACTGCAGCGACCCTGCTGGACCCGGTGGGCGCGGCGGCGGAAGACCCCCTCGCTCGCCCTCCGCTGGCTGCCCTGCGCCCCCCGGGCGGCCAGCAGCGCCCCGACGGCCAGGCAGGCGAGCAGGAGTTGCATAGTGGGTGGGTGGGTGGGCGGGTGGGCGAAGGGAAGCCCACCTACCCTTCTCCGGCCCTTCAGGTTGATTTGGCTCGGCTCAAGCGCTCCCTTGCAGGGAGGTCCCGGGATGCAAGGCTCAGCTGATGCCGGAGGGGAGGGCTGCTCTTCCTTCTGCGGGTCTCCCCCCCCCTTCCCCCTTCTTCAGAGTGCGTTCACTTTCTGTAAAATTAGAACTTCCTCTCT
>NW_015396130.1:0-3208 GCF_001527695.2 Protobothrops mucrosquamatus
TCTCTAGATTACGCTGGCACCGTGGCAAAGGGTTGCTACTGAATGTGTTTTTGAGGTGGAAAGAAGTAAAATAAGAGACGAGACACAGATATTCATGAGCGCCAAGCCCAGGGACCCTGATCAGAGAGAGACATCTTTTATTTGCTGCTTGGCATGATGAAGCAAATTGAGCTCCTGAATAATTCTGGAAGAAAAAAAAAAGTGGGACAGGAAGGGAAGGAGCTGAGGAAGGGAAGGGAAGATGAGGAGGAGAGGGGAAGGGTAGGGTAGGAGAGAAGGGGATGGGAGAGGAGAGGGAGGAAGGTAGGAAAGGGAAATGGGGAGGGAAGGAAAGGGAAGGAAAATAGGAAGGGAAAGGAAGCGGAGAAGAAAGGGAAGTGAAGAAAAGGAAGAGGGAAGGGAATGGGGAACAAAGGGAAGGAAAGGGAAGGGAAATAGGAAGGGAAGGGAAGAGGGAAGGGAAAGGAAGCGGAGAAGAAAGGGAAGTGAAGAAAAGGAAGAGGGAAGGGAATGGGGAACAAAGGGGAGGAAAGGGAAGGGAAATAGGAAGGGAAGGGAAGAGGGAAGGGAAAGGAAGCGGAGAAGAAAGGGAAGTGAAGAAAAGGAAGAGGGAAGGGAATGGGGAACAAAGGGAAGGAAAGGGAAGGGAAATAGGAAGGGAAGGGAAGAGGGAAGGGAAAGGAAGCGGAGAAGAAAGGGAAGTGAAGAAAAGGAAGAGGGAAGGGAATGGGGAAACAAAGGGGAGGAAAGGGAAGGGGAAAGGAAGGGAAGGGAAGGAAGGGAAAGGAAGAGAAGAGAAGAGAAGGAAGGGGGAGCAGAAGGGAATGGGAGGGAAGGGAAAGGAAAGGACAAGTAGGGGAGAAGGAAGGAAAGGGGAAGGGAAAAGGGAAGAGTAGGAGGTTGGGATTGAAAGGAATGGGTGGAGGGAACAGGTGAGGGAAGGGAAGGAGCTAAGGGAGGGGAAGGGAAAGGAAGGAAAAGAAAAGGAAGAGAAGGGAAGGGTTAGGAAGGAAAGGGAGAGGAGACCATTTTTTGTCTTTTGTCTGCTTCAGGTGACTTTTATCCTTTGTTTCCTTAAGGACTTGACTCCTCCTTATCTATCTCCTGAAGGAATCTTTTAGACAAGATTCCAGGTTATCCCGATCACCACACCCACCCACCCCGTTACATGTCAGCTTCATCTTTAGATACTGCAGCTTCAGCCTAGTATGACATGGGCCATTATTGACCACAGTTTAAGCTAAATACCAGGTTACTTTTCTTTATTCCATTGGCAAAATTCTTCAGCTATGGGGTCCTTGGTGTTCTCTGAGCTTGGTTGTTTTCTTGTGGACAGTTCATGACTGAACTAGGTATCATCATCAGTGCTAGAAGGGAGTGTGGTTTGCAAGAGGGGAGGAGGAGGAGGAGGAGGAGGAGGAGGAGGAGGAGGAGGAGGAAGTGGAGGATGACTATGGGGTCCTTGGTGCTCACTGAGCTTGGTTGTTTTCTTGTGGACATTTCATGACCGAACTAGGTATCATCATCAGTGCTAGAAGGGAGGGGGGTTTGCAGAGAGGAGGAGGAGGAGGAGGAGGAGGAGGAGGAGGTGGCGGAGGCAGAGGCAGAGGAGGAGAATGATGACTATGGGGTCCTTGGTGCTCTCTGATCTTGGTTGTTTTCTTGTGGACATTTCATGACCCAACTAGGTATCATCATCAGTGTTAGAAGGGAGTGCAGTTTGCTCTCTTTTTATATATTAGTAGCTTGCCCTGTCAGTGCTAGTGGGAATGTTGTTGTTTTTTCCCCCCTTGGTTCCTTGATTTGGGTATTTTTACTGCTTTGTTATTGATCCAATACTTATCCTGGTGTTAATTCCGGCTTATCTAGGCGTTGCTTGCTGACGAGAAGGTGGTTCATTTTCTTTGATTTCCTTTTTCACTTTTTGGCTATCTCTTTTGAATGATGTGTAAACGTTGCTTACCTCTTATGCCCGTGGATGCCTGATCAAACGCCAGGCTTCCAGCAATTCCCTAAGATTTTTTTTTTTGGACTCACAATCTTTGTCTTAAGGGAAGTAGCCATCATTTCCTCCTTGAGAGGGAAGAACCACGCATTTGTTGTTTCTCAGTTTCCCCTCCCATCCATTTCATGGTCAAGCTTACCCATGTATATCACTCGCCGGCCCATTTTCAGAACATCTCCTGGGAACTTGTTTCTTGCAAGCTTGGTGTGTTTGCTCATTATAGTATAATTCCCCTGGCTGTTGTAACAGTTTAATCCACTTTTCAGAATCGATAGCTGGCGGAAAACCCTCCTTCGTCTTTTACAGAGAAACAATCTATATTTAGTCATCTGCGCCGGTTTGGTGGCATCCATGAAGGGGCAGGAAAATATGGGTTTCCTAGTGTACCCTGCCTTGATTTTCTGCAATTTCTTCAGTAAAGCCATTTCCTCATTTTCCTAAGTTCGAGTTTGGAGTTGCCTAATATATCTGGAAGAAAAAAAGCAGAGTCCCAGATGGAACATGGGGTCAAAAAAGGTGGCAATGAAATCAGGACTTCTTCATTGTTTTTGTGGGACTGAACATGCCTCAGTTTGCAATTAAACTGGGGGAAGTGGGCTTACGACCAATCCAGACTGAATCAAACTGGATTGTGTTTGAAAACTTACCTAGTTCCGATGATGATGATGATGATGATGATGAGGATGATGATGATGAGGATGATGATGATGATGATGATGATGATGATGATGATGATGATGATGATGACAGCCTTTTAGATGCTTTTATCATTTCCTTTCATTCTCCTCTTTTTCAGGCTAAAGATGTCCAGCTTCTGGAGTGGAGTCTCTGCAACCAACTCACCACGGATAACTTGCCGGAGGACAACTCCCAGTGGCACAAGAGTTACGCTAATATAAAAGAAATGGTGGAATAGAATCTTCAAAGAAAAGGTGCCAAAGGAGGGATAAAATGAAATGTGAATGACAAAAATTAAAATATTTTTTAAAAAATATTTTAAATAATTACATTGAATTATTTAATTGTCCCACGGTGAGTTTGTCCCACAATGAGTTGTCCATGGTGAATCATCCTGCAGTGAATTTGACCCACAGTGAGTTGTCCATGGTGAATCATCCTGCAGTGAATTTGACCCGCAGTGAGTTGTCCATGGTGAACTATCCTGCAGTGAGTTTGTCCCACAGTGAGTTGTCCATGGTGAAT
>NW_015396130.1:4856-8708 GCF_001527695.2 Protobothrops mucrosquamatus
CCTGCAGTGAATTTGTCCTGCAGTGAATTTGTCCTGCAGTGAATTTGTCCCACAGTGAGTTGGCCATGGTGAATTATCCTGCAGTGAGTTTGTCCCGCAGTGAGTTGTCCATGGTGAATTATCCTGCAGTGAGTTGGCCATGGTGAATTGTCCCACAGCGTTTACCCCACAGTGAATGGCCTTGGTGAATTGTCCCGCAGTGAGTTTACCCCGCAGTGAGTTGACTGTGGCAAGTTGGCTGCGGAGAGTTGTCCCATTCTGTCTGGAATGGATCCTCAAAACATGTTTCACTTTCTGCATACAGTCTCTGGCTGGCTAACATGGAAACCATTGCTACACTAGTTGGTTCTAACGTCAACTCCGCTACAGCTTTTATTTTCTTTGCTATTTTAAAAAACAACATCAGGTCAATTCCCAAAGGTTCAGTCTGTTGCTTTCCCTGTTTCCGAAGAGGAATCCATTGTATCAAATCCATTTTTTCATGGAAGTGTTCAGCTGCAATACATCTAAGATGAGCATTGAATTTATACTCCTTGCCTTTACTTTCTTTGTGAAATTTCTGCCCTCAGTAGAACTCCTTGTACAGCACTTCAGTTATGAGTCACTGCTGCTTCAAAGGGGCGGTTTAATGGGTGAGCCATTCCTCAAATACAAAGCGAATAATGTTCTTCGCTTCGCCACAACACTCAACCTTGAGGGAAAGAACAGAAGCACAATGGGCAGATGATCCTGTTCCTAGTTTAAGCATAAATTTATTAGCAAATGAACGCATCTTTAGAGTTCCTTGATTTCTTTGGGGGATCTTATGAGCTGACTGCTTAAGATGTTGAAATAAAATTTGAAGGGTCTTCCTCAGTTGCTTCCAGGATGCTGACCAACAGAATAACAGAGTTGGAAGGGACCTTGGAGGTCTTCTAGTCCAGCCCCCTCCTCAAGCAGGAAACCCTGTACCATTTCAGACCAATGGTGGTCCTTAAAAGTCACCAGGGATGGAGCACCCACAACTTCCGAAGGCACGCAGTTGTTCTCGCTGTCAGAAAATTTCTCTTTAGTACCAGGTTGCTTCTCTCTCATCCATTGTCTTGCCATCTGATGCTTTGGAGAATAGCTTGACTCCCTCTTCTTTGGGGCAGCCCCTCAAATATTGGAAGACTGCTATCTTGTCTCCCCTCGTCCTTCTTTTCACTAGACTAGATGTACCCAATTCCTGCAACTGTTCTTATATTTCAGTCTCAAGGCCTTTAATCATCCTAGTTCAGTGATGGTGAACCTTTTAGAGACTGAGTGCCCCAAAACTGCCTCGCCCCTGCCCCGCCCCTGCCTCTCCTGCCCGCAGGGCCACCCACCACCTCCAAGGCTTGCCACAGCAGATTGCCCAGGTGACCCAGCAGCGTCATGGTGGCCACTCCCTCTGTCTGTGCCCCGCAGCATCATCTGTATGCAATGGGGCGTGAGTGCGGAGTCTTGTTCCCACTGCCCGGCTGCTATGTCATTGATTGTGCTGCTCTGCACAGGCTGCGCCCGGGGCGTCTTTCCTCCGGGGGGGATGCTGGTGAGGAGGGGGCCACGGGGAGTGGCGGGGCTGGGGCGATGGCGTGGGTGCCCATAGAGAGGGCTCTGAGTACTGCCTCTGGCACCCATGCCATAGGTTCGCCACCACTGTCCTAGTTGCTCTTCTCTGCACTGTTTCCAAAATCTCAACATATTTGTTTTTGTAACGTGGCAACCAAAACACTTTCCAGGGTCTCTAAATCTTTTTTGCATCATGGTGAGTAGAATTGCACGCAATATTCCAGGGGTGGTCTTACTAAGGGTTTATAAAGTGGTCTTAATACTTCACATGATCTTGATTCTGTCCATCTCTTTGTGCAACCTAGGACTGCATTGGCTTTTTTGGCTGCTGCTGCACATGGCTGGCTCATATTTAAGTGATTGTCCACTAGGATCCAAGACCCTTCTCACAGTTACTGCATTTGAGCCAGGTCTCACCTAATCTGTACCTGTACATTTGGGTTTTCTTGCTTAAGTGTACAGCCTTGCTTTTCTGTACATTGAATTTCATTTCTTGGATAGAACTCAGTGTTCACAACGTTCTGGAGGTCTCAGAATAAGGCAAGGATTGCTAAATGAGAGGATCATGATGGATGCAAGATTTCTTTTTCCTAAAAGAGAGTTTTAGAATAGAATAGAACAGAACAGAACAGAACAGAACAGAATAGAGCTGGAAGGGACCTTGGAGTCTTCTAGTCCAGCCCTCTGCTCAAGCAGGAGAACCTATACGATCTCAGACAGGTGATTATCCAATCTATTTTAAAAAACCTCCAGCGATGGAGCACCCACAATTTTTGGAAGCAAGCTATTTCACTGATTGATTGTCCTCGCTGTCAGGAAGTTTCTCCTTAATTCCAAGTTGCTTTTCTCCTTGATCAGCTTCCAACCATTGTTTCTTGTCCTTCCCTCTGGTGCTCTGGTGAACAACCTGACCCCCTCTGCCTTGTGGCAGCCCCTCAGATACTGGAAGACTGCTATCATGTCTCCCCTATTTCTTCTTTTCTTTAGACTAGCCAAACCCAAGTCCTGCAGCCGTTCTTTGTACGTTTTGGTCTCCAGGCCTTGGATCATCTTAGTTGCTCTTCTCTGAAATTTTTCCAGGCTCTCAACGTCTTTTTTCTGATATAGTGACCAAAATTGGCTGCAGTATTCCAGGTGTGGTCTTACTAGGGCTTTACAAAGTGATACTAGTACTTTGTGTGATCTTTTGTTACTCCTATTTAGTTTCCTTTCTCTGCAGTTCATAGCCAGAAGCTGATCTCCCATGTGTCTCCAAGGTGATGAATGAAGCATCTCTTACATGTCTCCACATCTCCCATAGCTGAGTGGAAAGAGTGGAAATCAAGTCAGAAGAATAAAGACGAAGATCAAGGCCCATCAGATATGGGCTCCTGTTTCTCAGAGGAACCCACAAGTGGGTTCCTGGAAGTCCAGAAATCAAGGCAAAACTTCACTGCTCATGTTCTTGAAGTAGCAGTTGTGTGCTATCTCTGAACATTGAGGCTCCACAGAGGTATTTTGTTGTTTACTTGCTAAGTCAGAATAACAGAGTTGGAAGGGATCTTGGAGGTCTTCTTGTCTAATCCCATGTTCTCATAGGAGACCCTATCCCATTCCAGACACACGGTTGCCCAATCTCTTCTTAAACCTTCCAGTGATGGAGCACTCACAACTTCTGGAGGCAACTTCTGTTCCACTGGTTGTTCTAACTCTCAGAAAGTTTCTCCTTAGTTCTAGGTTGCTTCTCTCCTTGATGTGTTTCCATCTGTTCCTTCTTGTCCTGCCTTCAGGTGCTTTGGAGAATAGCTTGACTCCCTCTTCTTTGTGGCAGCCCCTGAGATACTGGAAGACTGCTATCATGTCCCCCTTAGTCTTACTTCTACTCTAATCTAATTTCCTCCTCTGCCGGCCCCTTCTCCTTTCGCCTTCCATCTTTTCCAACATCATCAGAGTCTTCTCCAAGGAGTCTTCTAGCTTCTGCCTTGGTGGCCAACGTATTTGAGCTTCAGCTTCAGAATCTCACCAAGCTCAGAGATTCAGGGTTGATTTCCTTCTACAAAGGTATAAGATCTCATAATTGAAAGTCATACAGTAGCTACCAATTAGGCAACTGAATTACTTCCACATGACTTGCCTTCGTAGAATTCTGAGGATCCGGTGGCAGGATAAGATACCAGATACAGAGGTCCTCTCCAGAGCAGGCCTATCATCAGTTTACACTCTGTTGATGAAAGCCCAGATGCGCTGGGCAGGCCACGTTGTAAGGATGCCAGACCATCGAATCCCTAAACAGCTCTTCTA
>NW_015396131.1:0-3667 GCF_001527695.2 Protobothrops mucrosquamatus
GAAAATGGAAGTGTCTTCCTTGGTCAATATATCTGACGAAACCATTATCCTGAGGGATTAAATGAGATAAGAATTTAAGAGATTTGCACAAAATCACATTAGCCTAAATCCAAGTAATACTACTTTTCAGGGTATTAATTTCATTTATTCTATTTGCTCTCCCTTCTATCCAGATAACACTGTATGCACTCACTCCTCCCTAAAGGAGATCCACCTACTTTATATGATATAATCCTTCCTTTCTGAAGCTGTAATCAGATGTCTTTGCTTAATCACATTTATTTCTCCTCCTTCCTCTCACTTATTTGTTTCAAGGCCACACAGCTGCAGATGCTCATGAACTCAGTATAATGCTCAACAACCTCAGCATTATACTGATAAGAGAAACTGCAGTGAAGAAAAGCAGATATGTAAAATTAGGTATAAACAGGAAGGCTTGGATTGGAAGTTGAACTACTAATCTAACGATAAGGCAACAGTTACTTCACAATGTGTATAACATTAAATATTGTATACAAGGTCCTAATTACTTTTAATTGGTATGACTGAGAGGTCCACTTTTTCATATTAGTTCTAGTTTTCTATATAAAATCCTGGAAATATATTAAAAAATTAAGAAGAAAGTTATAGAAAGATCAAAATATATCAAAAGAATGACAATGTAACAAATATACAGAATCAATATTATTTAGACAACTATTTTTAGGACAAAACAAACTAGATTTCTCTAAAGAAGATAATACTTTTAAGTAAATGTGCAAATTATTGCAGTAAGTCTCATAATGTAGAATAAAACTGAGCTGCACGTAAGATCCCAGCCAAATGTCTCTGATTTTAAGTTACCTGGATTTGCATGGGAAATAGCAGGAACTTTCTCCTACCTCTTAGTTATTCATAGAAAATAGTGTTATAAGGGAAACCAGATTTTGGGAACATTTTCCTCAATATGGTAGAGCACAATTTACTTCAGCCACCAACTCAGTCAAGAGTAACTGTTTTCTTTTATCGATTTAGATAGGCCCTTCTCTTGGGCTTTACTATCAGCATTATAAGATGTTGAACCTATACTAAAGGATTAATGCAATAATTGCAAAAGAGAAAGATAAATTAAGTAAAGACAGAAAGACTAAGCAATACAAGTATTAAGCATATTACAATCCATAGATGCTTACAAGTGAGCTATTTTGCATTTCTTCTTCCCCATTCTATCAATCATTTAAGAGTCAGAGTACACAATTTCACCTAATATCTTACCTGCAGGAGTTAATAACTCCCACTCAAGAGGGAAAGTAATTGAGGGAGGGTATCTTACCATTAACCCAGTTCTCAGCCATGCGTGGTTCCATATATAAAAGAAATTTAATAAATAAATATCAGCATGTGCACCATATATTGGTGGCAAATGGCAAACAATGCAGTGGCTGCAGATATTCCCAACAGTTATCTTCTTCAGTAGTGGGGGGACGGGACACCATTTGTCATCAGCTGAAGCTTCCAGGCCAGTCTCTTCCAATGTATTATAATAATTTAGTCTTAAATTTATCAATATATAGATCTCTTTATCAAGCAGTTTTAGAAGAATACCAAATTAGCCATTTCTCCTTCAAGGGAAACAGAATCCCTGTTAGAACAGTACTTCAAGAAAACTATATAATGAACTTCTGGTTCGTGATTGCAGCCCTGGTGGATGCATGGAGGCGAGCCTCGTCTCCAGCGTCCAGTTTTATTCCACTAGGGGACCCTGGAAAGGGTCGAAAGTCGCTCTGTAAGGGCGATGAGTATGGAGAAAGAAAATCTTAAATGGTATCAGTGACATCTTGTGGTGAAGCTTGGCATGGCAATTTGTTATTTCCTAAAAAGAGATTTGGCTCAGAGCCCAGAACATAGATAAGACTTTCGAGACCTTGGCAATATCTGTGAAAGATTCAATTGTAAGAGAACCGCTGGACAGTAAAATTGGCCTTCTTGAACTGTGAATATAAACTTTTACTGACTATTGCTTAACAAACAACTTTTACTAGAAAGATTATTTACAAACACGTGAAAGATGGACGAAGACCAGGAAAAAATTCTTGCCATGTTGAAGGCAATACATGAAACTATTCTTTCAGCTTGTGATGAGACCTAAAATAAAAGATCAAGATGCCAGCTTAGATGCACAAAGCCAAACTTTGACTACAACCAAAGAACCAACAATGCAGAAGACAACAGAAGAATTGGAACAATTAAATACTAAGACAGAGGACTCAATTGACCAACAAGTACAGCTGATGGAAAACCCAGACAAGGAAGTAACAACACTGAAAATGGAAATGACTTTCTATACAAATCGGAAGAAATTTGAGAAAGAAGAACAGATTGAATTGAAGACAAATATATCAGAGCAAACATGGGGGAATGGAATAACAGGGCGACAATTAAATGAATACAAATGGGCTAGTCCTTCCAGAAAACTGGCAATCAAATGATCTCCTTTAATTCAACTAACATATATAAGAATGAAGGGAGATTTATTTGATGATTTAAAAGCGCTGATGTGGAAGCCTAGTTGGCAAAGGAAGAAAGCTAGAATAAGGTTGAAAAAATTGGGGTTTTGATTCATTAGAGGGGATTTTATATTGTCAATTAGAAGATTAAAGGGAGATGTTGAGATAAGGGGAATTTTGGTTATTAGATTTAAAATAGCTGGAAACTAGTTGAAAATAAGGATTGGGTTTGTCTAATATTGAAAAATTAGATCTAAAAGGGAAAAGAAAATTAATTATCACGAATATGTTTGACTTATTGATTAACCCAGGCAATATATATGTTTTGATTTATTAAAGGGGATGTTGTATTATTAAGTAGATGTCTTAATATGGTGGGAAATAGATAACTTTTAGGAAATAGAACAAGATATTTAAATAGATAAAATGTGTATTTTGGACATCATAGTTATGAAATGAGATAAGGGAAATCTTGGTTACCCAAGGTCTGAAAATTATGGATATCAAAGGTTAAATTGGAATATTGATGAGAAGTTAAAAATTATGTAAAAATTAATAACAGGATATGGATTGTTTATGAAGATTGAATGTAATTAAGATACGTATAAGCTAAAAATTTATTGATAAATGTAATTATGAAGTCTTTATTGAGTTAATATAATTAGAAATGTACTAGTTTGAATACGAGATAGTAAATGTTAAAGGAAAAAGAGAAGAAATATCTGATGTTGTAACCTGAGATTTGCACTAAAGATTTTGTTATTGAATTATTGATTAACCCAGTCACCATGTTGCTTTTTAAATACTCAAATGTAAAATTGGAAAATTAATAAAATATTATATATATAAAAAAAGAAAACTATATAATGTCTACAACGTTGAGGGAGCTGTCGTGCTGAGGGAGCTGTCGTGGTGGCACGACAGCTCCCTCAGCACCTGGAAGAAACTGTCTATCTAGACTCGTGCCAGTCCGGCTTCCAGTCTGGGCACAGCACGGAAACGGCATTGGTCGCGTTGGTTGATGATCTCTGGAGGGCTCGGGATAGGGGCTGTTCCTCTATCCTGGTCCTGTTAGACCTCTCAGCGGCTTTTGATACCATCGACCATGGTATCTTGTTGCACCGGTTAGGGGGGTTGGGGTTGGGGGGCACCGTTTTACGGTGGTTCTCCTCCTACCTCTC
>NW_015396131.1:5199-8707 GCF_001527695.2 Protobothrops mucrosquamatus
TACAGGGTAATAAGAATGAACCATCACTTCACACAGATACTAATAATAATAAAAGTCAGTGGAATAAAACCATAAAGAACACAGATTAAATGCCAAATAGCTTTCAATGCAATCAATGCAAAATCATTTTAAAAAGAATATTGCTATTCCAGCTGAGGTGACTCTTTGGGGAAAGAGTATTAATAACTAAATTACTGTTAGAGCAAGGACAAAGAGTGTCTCCAGGTGATCTTTCCAATGATACATGACATGACCTTCACCTCCCAAAACTCAGGAAAAAGCCACAGGCTGCCACTGGCATATACTTTCCCAGCGTACCATTATAAGCAAGACATTTGAAGGCCTGCTAATTTGTCCTTCACCGTCTGTTTACTTTATTAGATCATCATTTATAACCTCCCTATCAGAACAGAAGTCCTTCCAAATATTTTAGCAGCTCAATCACTAAGCAATTCTTCCTCAGTGACCAATGGGTCACTGAGGAGCTCAATGGGTCACTGAGGAGCTCAAGAAACAATGATAGATAATCCCTGTTCAATGGATTCCTTCTTCCTGTGAGGAAATGTTATTAAGGAGCCAGATAAATGAAATGGACAGGTACGGAGGGGCTAAGATTTAGACTAAGAGTAAACCTAATGGTTTCCCTAGTGGGAGTCAAATGAGTCATGTAAGAAACAAAGGGAAGCTAGAAGCACACCACAATGTATTTCAGGAATGATGAGAAAGATTCAAAATTGGGAAAAGCTTTATGAGAGAACTATTTTATGTCTCCACACTAATGACAAGCTTGTGAAAGAAAAAAAATGAAATTTTCTATGGCCTAGTAGAGAAACAGAAACATGTTTGTTATTTATATTATTTCCTACTCATACAACACTCAAGGAACCTAACCATCTAAAATATGATACTGTAATTCAGTGGTTCTCAACCTTTTTAATGCCGCGACCCCAACCGGTCGTAAGTCGAGGACTAAACCGGTCATAAGTCGAGGACTAAACCGGTCGTAAGTCGAGGACTTTCCCTGCCCGGGAGCGCCGTGCATGCGTGGTTCTGCCCCCTGCGCCCGCCGAGGTGTAGCTGGCAAGCGGCAGAGACAGAGCAGGCTGACCACCAGCTGGCCCAGCCCAAGGGAGGTAAGGCACCCGCCGGAAAAGGGGGAAAAAATGGCGGACAAAAAAAATGGCGGACAGCCTTGCTTGGCGACCCCTGTGAAATGGTCGATCGACCCCAAATGGGGTCCCGACCCACAGGTTGAGAACCACTGCTGTAATTCAATGTGTGTAAGACAGAGGTGTCAAACTGCCGGCCCACAGGCCGGATACGTCATGCCGAAACCGTGCCCACCCCATTGCCTGCATTGGAAAAAAAAGTCACGGTATGTCATGTGACGTTGTGAGTTTGACACCCCTGGTGTAAGAGCATATAAGTCAATCTTTATAAGCCTCAGTGAAGTGTACCAGCAAAACATTAACAAAATGCAAATGGCATGCTGAGCAGCTGTTTGTAAATACAAAAAGAATAATGTAGAATAAATACTATCATGAATATGGCACTACCACTTCAATGATGATGATACTGTCCCAGCATCGGTTTTTAAAAAGTATATGGCTTTGATAGGCAAGTACAGACAAGGCAATAAGATCCAATCAAATTCAATCTTTTATTTGCTTGTATTTAGTGGACAGAATCTTGCTATAAAGTGAAGCTATAACTACCTAACCTACTAGAGCTATTCTGAGAGATTCTAGGGTTGGCTACCCTGAACCTCTTCCCCAACCAGCTCAGGACCACACACTCCTTTCCTGGGAAGGCTCTGAGTTGGCAAAATACTCCCCCTCTGCAGCTGCAGGTACACATTCCCATCACAGCAATGGGCATTGTGATACCCATCCCAGTATGAGTATCCTTCAGCTGTTATAATCACCTACTCCAGCTTAGTGCCCCAGGTCCATAAATTTCAGTCTGCACAGTAGCTAGCCATGCTGCTTGGAAAGGATGGGAGTTGTGGTCAACCCATCTGAATAATAAAAATAAAAATAAAAACTGTTTCATAATGTGTATCCTGAGCTGCTGTAAACCTGTTTGGCTTGTTTGTTTACATACCACAGTAATAAAGGAAACAGCATAGACACTGAAAATTCTATAAAAGCACTTTCCAAATCTATGAAAAGCTATTGCCACTACCTAGCCAAGCCATTACCCTAATGAATAACTGCACAGTGTTTGAATGAGGCTTGAACAACATTAGCATTGGCTTTTCTGAATAATCTATGCATCCAAGTTTCATTAATTTTAGTGTCAATTTAGTAACCATGCACCAATACAAAGATGCATTCATGGGCAGTGTTTAATACATCTTTAAAATGCTTTTTTCATTAAAACCTTGCTGATTTGTATTAGGGATTCTCACATAGGAGAATTACTAAATCCATATTAATCAGCCTGGATTACAGTTAATACTTTGGTTAATACAGATTATCTTAACATGCTTTCTAACAATAGAAAGTAAATAGTTTTTTTATTTTGTGACCGCTACATTTAAAACATGTACACTTCAAATTTTATGGGTTGCCCAAGACAATAAACCAATTAAAGAACTGTGAAATTCAGAATTTGTACCCTGATATTACAACATTTGGATAAAGCATGCAGGTAGTCCTCGTTTAGCAACTGTGACTACAAATACAAGAGTAATAAATGATAGTAAACAGTAGTAAAAAATCATTTTTCAGCCAACATTTCTACATGTGACATCAATGCACACCAAAATGAGAGTAGCATTGGTGTTGCTGCACAAAATAATTTTATGTGAATGAGTTGGCAACAACCAGCGATCTTTGCATCTCTTTCTCTCCCAATCAAGTGGTTAATTTAGTGACTTGTCACCTAGCAACCATTTTGCCAGAACCAATTACATTGGCTAAACGAAGACTACCTGTATACAAGCATTTTTCAATTCTTTTTTTATTTATATAAAATCATTCACATACAGTATATGTTCCTACAGCCTTACAATATAATACACTACTGTATTATGTACTATGTTGTACTATGTTGGAGATCTGCTTTTATTTTTAAACTACATTTTTTTTATTAAATAACAAGAAAATAGCAATCTATTTGCCATGGTTCCTATACTGAATGTCATGAATTTCAGGTTCCTGCAAGAGACGCTAATCTCAGTTGAGTTTCCTCTACTATCTTTGCTACATGTTCGTAAAAGGTAATGGATAAAACATCAGGCTAAATATGAAAAAAAAAATCCTGTGTTAGAATTTAACTATTTTGTGGCAGAATTAATTGGGAGCCCGGATACCTTGCCCAATGATTTCATGCTGCAAAACCACAGTTTGCTCACATATATTTAAGTCAGTTTATCCATGTATTTCAATAAAGCTTCATTAGTCTACATCATGGATGTCAGACTTGATTGCATCATGTGACATATCGTGATGTATCATGACTTTTTTCACCTTTGCAGAGCCGGGGTGGGCGTGGCCTACGCATG
>NW_015396131.1:9585-15788 GCF_001527695.2 Protobothrops mucrosquamatus
TTACAACTAGTATTTCTCATCAGATTAGACAGGTCTAGCAGAAATACGACTTTCTTTACAGTTTAAATTGTTTTATTGCAGAATAACCATCAAGATAAGCTACAGTGCTCTGTTTACTTTAAATATTCTATCTTAAAATATCCTTGCAATTAAACAGATTGAGCTTTATTTATTTATACAGATAACTACAAATATATCAAGATTGTGCATCACTTTATATTCAATGACAAAAAAAGTGCTTCTGAGACTATAGGGGTATGAAAACAGTAGCTCTCTAAAACTGTGAAGTAATGGCTAAGTGTTGGACCAAAAATAGGAAGACTCGGGTTTTAGTCCCCTGTCCACTGCAGAAGCTCACTGGGGGGCTATTGAGAAAAAAACAAAAGGAGGGAGCACTATGTTCACCACCGTGAGCCCCTGGACAACAGGCAGCATATCAATCTAATAAATTAAATGAATTCCCCAAACAATGCATGCCTATTCCTGGGATCACATGGCAGATATTGAAATAGGTTAAGGGTATGAAGAAGTGAACAATAGGTGGGCTGTAGAAAGAAAGAATGGGGAGAGGAAGGAATTAAAATGTTGAGCTGGATTCAGGTACAACAGCAGGCTTTATATTCTTGCATTTTTACAATGCTAAAATGAGGAGTATGGGGTGTCAAACTGCTGGCCTGCGGGCCGGATGCGTCATGGCAAAACCACGCCCACCCCATTGCCAGCAATGGAAAATAAGTTGCGATACGTCGCGACACGTCACGTGATGCTGCAAGTTTGACACCCCTGATGTGGGGGAAAAAACCTTTGACAAATTTTATTCCAGGAAGTTGAGGAATTGGTATGTCATTGCACTCACCAAATGGGATGTTTTCTGCTTCCCCTCTTGGTCACTAATTCTCTCCTGTTGGAGGGCAGCATTCAGACTCTGGCTGACTGCCTCCTCCCTTTTTGCCAATCGAAGTAGCTCTTCTTGGACCATTGCTTGCTCCTGTTCATACCTGTAAAGAAGAAAGTAATCAGCAGCAGCTATAGGCTAAAAGTTCTCAAATTATGAGACAGCAGTCTTACTAGATCCAAGAGCTGGTGTCAGTAGGTCATCACAGTACATTGCAGAATTAAATTTCACTGCAATGAAAAACCCAGTGTACGGGATAGTCATAACCAGGTGTATTGTTCAATGATTTTCCAAGGAGAAGAATAAAAGATATAAAACACTTTATAGATGTTTGGACTGTGAAATATTTATATTGTTTCTTTAGCTTAAAATGAGACTTTATAATTAACAAAAACAATTTTAAAAACTGACAAATTATTTTACAGCATCAGAATCCTAAAAACATAACATCACAGTCAACATGAATATGCTCGGCCAATGTTTATGTAAATTCTAAACTATAAAATATTGGTTTATAATCTAAATGCAGATATAAATATTAAGAGACGCCACTGTGTTCCATTGTCACTTTTTATACAGTTTATTTTTTTTTTGGTCATATATTGTGAAATTTGTCAGATTTTCTGCAAGGAATGGTATCTTACAAAATGCCCAATCCACTGATGTAATGGAATGAGGAATAAATAAACTTGTATTATGTTTTAACCAGATTACACCAGTCTTAACATACAAAGAAAAAAGTAGGGCTTGGCTTCAGCCATAGTTTTAGACAAGGCTGTACTCCCTGTAGTAGAGGAATTATGCGTTGGAGATTCTCTGAGATTTGTGGTTCCTACTGAAGTAGCAAGTAGAAACTGTGGCCATGGTGCCTCTGCTCAGGTTTGACTAAGGTGGCAATTATGGCTGGACTCCTATGACTGAACGATCTAATTAATTACTTATGGCTTTATTGTTATATGGTTGGACCACTGCAACATACTCTATGGGGGCCAGTCTCTGAAAACATCCTTTGAAGTTAAAACATATAGAATACAGCAATCAAAGTACTGGCTGGACCCAATTTAAAATGCTAGCCATTAACTAAAAAATCCTATACAGCAGGATTTTGAATTATCTTAGATTGCCTTATACTTTATTGCAACACGCACACCTTCCCCAACAGGCTATTGCTCTCCACCCTTCTAAATATACCTTTAATACTTAGCGCTTTAATACTTGTTCCAGGCAAAAGTCTATTAATCTGTAAAGTAACATACATTCTTCTAGAGTTCTTACTCTATTTGGATGTTGTTTCCGTGTGGTTGTTCTAATTGGTACTGAGCTCCCAACAAAGCTCCAAGCAGGACTCCTACCATTTGTCTGAAATGATATAGGGTTTCCTGTCCGAGCAGCGGGTTGGACTACAAGACCTCTAAGGTCCCTTCTAACTGTCTTATTCTGTTACTCTGTTACTCTATTCTAAATAAGTCACTCTGCTCTCTTAAGTTATTAAGATACTAAGAGACAACCTACTCAGAGGGGAATGGGACAACTTGCTACAACCAATTCACTGCAGCTGACTCGCCATGGCCAGCTCACCACGGCCAACTTGCTGCGGGACAACTTGCAACATCCAACTCACCGCAGGACAACTCACTGTGGGACAATTTAACAATTCTATTTAATTATTAATTACCATTCACATTTTATTCTGTCCTTCCTTTTGCATCCTTTCTTTAATGATTCTTTTCCATCATTTGAGATTAGTGTAACTTTTGTCCCGCAATGAGTTGTCCTCTGGCAAGTTGGCTGTGGCAAGTTATCCCACAGTAAGTTGGCTGTGGCAAGTTGGCCGCAGCAAATTGTCATAGACCCACTCAGAGAAGCATCTCCATATGAAATAAGGAGATATGGGCCAGAAGACAGGTCTTCACAGTTCTGGTCACAATTCTACGGAATACACAACCTCCCAAGTTACATTTGGGCATCCTCTTCTGCCTTTTAAGAAGCTTCTGAAACTCTTCCTGTTAAAGTGAGCACTTGATAACCAGCATGGAATGAAAATGGCCATCTTTTATTTGTTCCTAACTTTTTCATTGATGTGGGTACTTATATATTAAACCTGCTATTAAGATACTTGTATATTGATTGGAGCTGTAAAATTGGAGTAGCATAAGATTTATGTTAATAAATACACTTTACTCTCTTTAAAGATGGATTTATTTATCAATTTTGTATCCCGCTATATCTTCACAATTCACAGCAGCTTACAAGTTATTAAAATACAGTAGAAATATCCAGAGAATGAAACATTAAAACATAGTGTTTAATTGAATACAATAATTATAGTGCCTAATCATTTTTTTAAAATCCAAATTGTGACAATCATATTAGAATGGAAAAGTTTGGTCTTTAAAAGCCTCCAGAAGGCTAAACTTAATTTCTAGACAGAGGCTGTTCCATGATATAGGTGTCACAAATGACAGGTATCAATATACTTGTGAGCAACTGTTCTACAATCTCCTGGCATATCTTTATTTTAAACTAGTAACTTAATGATGTATGGACACACTTGCATATTTTTGAGGCATATGTCACTCAACCTCCCTTGAGACTAATATCTTAGGTTATTTAATAATGCCTGGTATTTCATTTTTAAATTATTCTCTGAAATAAAAAGAATTTTCCTTCATTGAAAGGTAAGGTCACAACAGGTAAAAAATAATATGAAAATATTACAATTAATTTTTCATAGCACAGTATTCACACAATCCAATAAGCCACACATTTCTATGCCACATTTATTGAGTATTTGCTTATTATGTTTATTTGAATTATACAGAAATAAAAACTGACTAAACTACCCATTTTGGATCTTTAGTGGCTTCAGCAGTTCCTGTTCTTTACTCTTCCCAATTTCTTTGTTTATATCTCATGTTTGATAAATACACACAATGTAAGATAACACAATCCCTTCTCCCAGATTAAAAAAAAATATATTCTTTTGTTAAACCTCTTCATCAGTGGACACTTCCTGGAGATTTATATGGGATCATAGTTCCACCTTCTGAAATATCTCTGCAGTGTCTCTCCTCCTTTCAATTTTCAGAGATTTTATGAGACATAGATTTAACATTATTTCAGCCATACCATTGTTGACTGAGGGAGAAAGGTGAGCTAACAGGCATTTGCTTAGGGGGTTCAACAAGACGAAGAGGAAAAGTGCTGTATCCTGAAGGAGGAAATACTGCTAACTGCAAGAGCCATTCAGGGAAAGGCTAATTACCCAATATGGATGACTAACATGAGGGACTTATACAATTCTTAGACTCAGATCTCACTGAGATGATATAAAGCCTGCTGTTATTGCTACAACTGTACAATAATAGTTAGATGATGCCCAAAGATAGTATAAATCACCAGTGAAGTAATAACCTGCTGAAAAAACAAGGGCTGTAAAGGAATATCAAGCAACCAGGTTCTAGGGAGTGAGCTCAGTAAGCAACCAAAGAGAACTAACAAGGGTTTGTCTGAGGAGCCCCTCAGTAGACAGTGAAATGTGGGGTCCTTGGTGCTCTCTTGAGCTTGGTTGTTTTCTTGCGAACGTTTCATTACCAAACTAGGCAAAATCATCAATACTAGTAGGGACTGTGGTTTGCTTTCATTTTGTATACCAGTGACTTGCCCTGTCAGATACCATATTTTGGCCTCCTGTGCTCAGTCCCAGGACCTGTTTCTGGAGCTTCAGTGGTTCTAGACTCCAACTGTTGCTGATGAATGTTAGATTGGCCTGTAATAAAGCTCCCCTCATGACTTGTTGATCAAACATAGATATGTGTGTTCATTAGGACTTACTTTGTAAGAGCAGCAAAGAGCTCTTACTTCTCCACTCATACTCATACTGAGTACTGCTGAGCAAGTTACCCAGCAACCATGTTTTAAGTGAATATGTCCCTTCTGGATAAGAAGGAGCAGAGGGAGCTCTTGCAGGGCCACTGTGAATAATATTCTCAGCATCTTTCTGACAAAGTTCCTCAGCTTCACTCTGAGGTGGACTCTAGATGGGCCGAACCTCTGGAAAGACTGAGACACATCTGTGCTGACCCAATGTCCCTCCTGGGAGGTAATATATGGTTGGGTCCAAGTAGTGATTAAGGTCTCTTTGTGGGAGTAGACGTACCTCCTGCCTTAAAGAAGGCAGTGGAGACACCTTCTTCTCAAGAGGTGACCCTTGGACCCAACCATATTTGACAACTTTTGTCCAGTCTCCAACCTTTCCTTTTGGAGGAAAATTGTTGAGAGGATAGTGGGCACTCAGCTTCAGAGGACTATAGATGAAGCGGATTATCTGGCCCCTTTTCAGTCTGGGAGTAGAGTACCAAGATGGCATTGGTACCACTTGTAGAAGAACTCTGGAGGACTTGGGACAGGAATGTTGCAACCATCCTGGGTCTTCTGGATTTCTCAGCAGCTTTTGATACCATTGATCATGGTATCCTTTTGAAGCAGATTCAAGGATTGGAAATGGGAGGCACTGTTTTAGAGTGGATCTCCATTCTTCTTTTGGCCAGTTTTGGTTGGTATTTGTGGGAAGAGAGGTCGAATCCTAGGCCCCTGTAATGTTGGGTTCCTCAGAGCTTGGGTCTCTCTCCTGTCCTTTTTAACATTTACATGAAGTTGCTGGGTAAGGTCAATGCAAAATCTATACTTTATTTGATACAATGGATTACTTAGTTATCAATTAGCATTATTTCAACAAGGGACAAGAAAAGACTTTCTAGCAATTGGTCAACTTGGGGAAGGGGAATTCTGTTTGTGATTTTTTTTTTCAGGGACTTTTTATTTTTTTAAATTAATTTTGTTGTTACTCTACAACAGTTATTACACTGTTAATGTTGCTGAATGTGTGCATTTTTTCATTGGTCTTGACAATAAATTTTAAAATACATTTTAAAGAGAATTTTAAGAGGACAAAACCTTCAAAGTGGTGATTGAAACATCATACCTCTTATACAGATCCTTCTTTACTTCAGAAGGCTTTTGACCCAAACTTTCTGTAGTAGGTGGACAGATCCCTGAATAAATGAAAACAAATATTATAGAAAAATAAATTTCCTGTTTCGTTTTTAAAGGAGTTATACAAAGAAACAAAGCCACTCAGCTAAATTACAAAGCAATCTACTGAATTTCAGAAGAAAGATGAAACAAAAAAGCAAATCTATGAAATCTAAAATATTGGGTGAATAAACTGCTTATGAATTATGAACATACTGAAACATTCCAGAGTGCCAACAGGAATTATGCAGAATTCTCCCAACAAAAAAACTAT
>NW_015396132.1:0-2625 GCF_001527695.2 Protobothrops mucrosquamatus
AGTAGGAAAAGAAAAAAGAAAAGAAAAACAACCCCACAAAAATGAAAGACCCAACCTGGAAAATTCTAACTTTTTCTATGGATCTGACCCAACTTTGTCCATTTTGCATCACTGTCTTCCCCATTAAAATTCTCAGATTCATTCAGAATTTAAAGAACCAAAGAGTTAATCATCCTTAAAGAATCCTTAATACTAGACATAGCATATATTCTCTAAAATACTTTTCCAACTCTTTTAATCCCATACTAAAAGCATGGGAAGCTTCTTGCTTCAAACTAACTCATGGTTCTTGGATTTTGGTTGTAGGGAATGGGGTAGAATGGGGAATGGAGTAAAAGGGGCAAGTAAGAGGTTAAGTACTCTTGAAGCAGTCAAGGCATACAATGGTGAAGGAATGTGTAGTTATGCTTTTAGGTTGCAACTTTAAGTTACTTGCTAGGAAGTGAGTCATGTCCAGAATATTTTTGGAATCCATCTATCACACCTAAAACTATTAAGAATTTGATGGAAAACCATCACTACCGGTATATACACGATGGATAAAAAGCTGGATGATAGAGAGATAGAATAGATTGCATATGAATATAGTCTTCTGTTTTTAGCCATTACTTGATCATTTCTCTCCCTAGTTTTCAATAAAATAGATATACCGGTAATACTTTATCATTTCTAGACTGTTGACAAATTCTGATCAGGCTTTCTAGAATTACTTTCTTCAGAAAGATTGCTACTTTTAGCCTTTTTACACAAGTAAAGTTATAATACTGTAGACCTAATGGGGATGAAGCAGACAACAGGTTTCAGAATCAAACAAGCAGCAAATGTACTGGCTGCTTCATTCATTCAGAATAAATTTTCAAGGGGGATCAGGGGATGCCCTACAGCTGAGATAGCTAAGCAGCTGCTATTAGGTAGAATGTACATTTCAATATATACTGGTTGGGTGCTAATATAACCTCTTTGCTATCAAAGATGTAAAAGTATTGTCTTCCTTTTCCTCTGGCCATCCTATGCAATTCCTGTGTAACATGTTTAAATAAACAAATCCATGCATCACACACTATGTCAGGCAGAAGGGCTCCACTCAAGCCTTCCCTAATCACACTATTGCAGCCCGTATACAATTGATCCCTACTCTTGTATCCCACATTTGCCTGCAGCTCTGGCTGTTAATGGTGCATACCATGTTGCTGATTAGCTCACATTGCCAACAGCAAATGTTTCTGAATTCACTGGAACTGATCCTGTTAACTAGTGCTCCTATTTAACAGGACTAGGGGTGACATGATAGCAGTATTCCAATATCTCAGGGGCTGCCGGAAAGAAGAGGGAGTCAGGCTATTCTCCAAAACGCCTGAAGGCAGGACAAGAAGCAAAGGATGGAAACTAATCAAGGAGAGAAGCAACCTAGGAGAAACTTCCTGACAGTTAGAACAATTAACCAGTGGAACAACCTGCCTCCAGAAGTGGTGAATGCTCCAACACTGGAAGTTTTTAAGAAGAGACTGGACAGCCATTTGTCTGAAATGGTATAGAGCAGGGGGTTGGACTAGATGACCTCCAAGGTCCCTTCCAACTTTTATTAATTATTATTATTATTATTATTATTATTATTATTATTATTATTATTATTATTATTATTATTAGCATTTTGGGCAGAAGGTCAGACCATAGAATTGTTATTTTGTCCATGAAAATCTTTCTGAAATTAAAAAGAGAAGTAGGGTGCTGAGAATAATTGAACTTCATAAATATTTTGAGATCCAAAATGGAAACTTATAACTCACTTTATGAATTATCTGTCATGAAGAGTCATCATTTCCTATCTGAGACTTTGTAGTTATGAACACATGTGGGGATAAATTTTCAGGTCCCTTTGCTAGGTTAAGAAGTTTCATTCTTAAATATATGAAGAACGGCTGCAGGACTTGGATTTGACTAGTCTAAAGAAAAAAAGAAATAGGGGTGACATGATAGCAGTCTTCCAGTATTTGAGAGGGTGCCACAAAGAAGAGGGTATCACACTATTTTCCAAAGCACCAGAGGGCAGGATAAGAAACAATGGTTGGAAACTGATCAAAGAGAGAAGCAATCTGGAATTAAGGAGAAACTTCCTAACAGTGCGGACAATTAACCAGTGGAACAGCTTGCCTTTAGAAATCGTGGGCACTCTATCACTGGAGGTTTTAAGAAGAGACTGGACAGTCACTTGTCTGAGGTGGTATAGGTTCTCCTGCTTGAGCAGGGGGCTGGACTAGAAGACCTCCAAGGTCCCATTCTATTCTATTCTATTCTATTCTATTCTATTTATATATCACTAGTGTTACTTTAATTATGTATTAATGGATCTAGACAACTTCATGGAAATCCATATGGAATAGTGGTGTTTTTTAAAAATAGAATCCCTTTAGACGCTCAGAATCAGAAATTTGAATTTGAATTTATTATATTTATACCCCGCCCTTCTCCCGGAGGACTCAGGGCGGCTTACAGCCAGTTTAAAAACAGTTTGATACAAATACAAAATATAAAATTTAAGAGAATAATTAAAAATAAATATTTAAATAGGCCGCTTCTACTAAAATTTAGTTAAAACCAATTTAAAATACCCCTAGGCCAGTCCTG
>NW_015396132.1:2907-8706 GCF_001527695.2 Protobothrops mucrosquamatus
GCCCTTCTCCCGGAGGACTCAGGGCGGCTTACAGCCAGTTTAAAAACAGTTTGATACAAATACAAAATATAAAATTTAAGAGAATAATTAAAAATAAATATTTAAATAGGCCGCTTCTACTAAAATTTAGTTAAAACCAATTTAAAATACCCCTAGGCCAGTCCTGCCCGCTGAAACAACCAAGTCTTGAGGGCGCGGCAGAAGGAGGGGAGATCCGGAATCACCCGGATCTCTGGGGGCAGCTCGTTCCAGAGGGTGGGTGCTCCGACAGAGAAGGCTCTCCCCCTGGGGGTCGCCAGCCGGCACTGTCTGGTTGACGGCACCCTGAGGAGGGCCTCTCTGTGGGAGCGTATCGGCCGGTGGGAGGTAATCTGTGGCAGAAGGCGGTCTCGGAGGTAAATCTAATTAAGCGGTGGTTAATGGAGCTTGATTTTTATAAACTTTCTGGTAATGTAAATACACTTTTTATTTTAGAGTACAGATTTTTTTTTTGTTACTTAAAGGATATGAATCAGCCGAACAAAGGGAGGGGCAGCAGTTTTAATTGTAAACAGCTCAGTCACTTAGGTGAGATGGGCAGTGTAGAAATGTGATGAATGAATAAATAAAATTCCTAAGCTAGGCGAGTATATAAAATCTGAACTTTTTCATTTTCAGTTTATTTAACTGAATTTCTCCTTGTAGATTAGCCTTTAGTATCAGAGGTATCAGCAAGGAAGTCAAAAAAGTCAAGAAGGTGGATGCAACCACATCCCTGGTCCTTTTTTAGACACATTATGATGTATGTTAAAAAGAAACATGGCCTCAGTCATTTGGTCAGACCTACCATCTTGAGTACCTTGTCAACCCCTCCCTCTTGGATGCCCCTGGTTATCGTATTATATGGACTGAATTATTATTTTAACAGTTATGCAGTTTGCTGGTTTTATAATAATATTTCGTGTGAATGTGTTGTATCTATTAATCCAAATTTATGCTTTTGTATTCTGTGAGTTGCTAGGTCAGCAAAATTTGTTTAATCAGGTTTATAGAACTTCCCAACTCAAGTCTGTGTGACTTACAATAAAAACAACCAGTAAAAAAAATCCCCATTAAGATGGCATGATCTGATAATACATATTACAAAAACAATAAAAAATGAGGCCTGATAATACCAAAAAACCAAGGAGAATCATTCCTTATCCCAGGGCCTGGGAAATAGCCAGGACTTCAAGATTCCTCTTAAAGGACAGCAGAGTCAAGGCAATGTAAACCTTGAGTAGTGGTGTGGACATCATTCCATTAGGCTGGTGCATAACAAGGAAGAGTTACATCCTAGACTCATTAGATGTAATTATGTACAGTAACAGCCATGGAGGGCTTTACTGTATAGGTCACAATAAGTATCTTGAATTGTATTTGGAAGCTTGCTGACAATTAGTGTGGCTCACCCAATTTGCACAGACAAATTGCAGTTTCTGAGTGATCTTCAAGGGCAGCCGTATGTAAAGTGATTGCAATAGTCTAAACATGACCAAGAAAAAAATTCTGCGCCAATTAAAAGCACAATTAGTGCATTGAATAAATCTGGGCAAAAGCATCCTGATCACAGCTACCATCTGCTCCTCAGGAAAAAGCTAAGGATCCAGGAGAACTTCCACATTGTACATCACTTCTATTTGGGGAAGTGCAACCCCATCTGGAACAAAAAGATGGAAAATCCCTGATACTGGGAGAACCTTAAAACTAACCCTGTCTTGTCAGGGTTGAGTTTAATCCTGGTCCTCTCCATCCAGCTCTTCACAACTTCCATGCACAGCATGTCTTGGTTGACCCAGGGTAGAGGTGTACAGTGGTACCTTGATACTCATTGTTAATTGGTTATGGGAAGCATGATGAGTACCAAAACTATGAGTACCAAACAGATTTTTCCCATAAGGAAAAATGTAGTGAATCACAAGGCAGCCAACACCAAGTTCTAGCTCAAGGGTGTCAACCTCAATTGTGTCACTTGATGTATCGTGATATATCACAACATTTTTTACCTTTGTGGAGCCAGGGCGGGTGTCGCTGGCATGTGACGCATCTGGCCTGCGGGCCACCTGTTTGACACCTGTTCTAGCTTATGCATTGAGTACTAAACAAACAATGAGTATCGGGACAAAATTTTCAAGTAAAATGCATTGAGTACCAAATTTAAGTTTCAAAGCAGTTAAGTACCAAGGTATCACTATATAATTAAGTTTCAATATAATCATGGCACTCGACCCTGGATCCTCTATTACAAATTACCTCACCCAGTGATTTCATGTAGATAATAAGCAGAAGAAGTAAGAGTGCTGAGCCTTCTTATTTATTTGTGTGTTTATTTATTCAATCTGAACTACAATTTATTTGTTCTTTCAGCTATTTCTTCTGATCATTATTTTCCTTTTGCAGATCAATATTTAATTATGTAGTCTTCCGTTACTGTAATTTTATTTGTAGACTTTGGACTTTTGGTCCTCTATCACACTTCTCCCTATTACATTCTTGCAATGTTTCATACCTTCATTTTATTGTAGGCTGAATTACTTATTATTCTTTATACTTAAGAGTTATACTTAGAATGTTTATATGTGAAGAAGAACTAGACCACTACATATACCTTGGCCAATGGATCTCAATGGAAAGTGGTACAATAAAGGAAATTAAATGGGGTGTTAAATGTGGTTGGCAGGCATTCGGCAAGCTAAGCATAATTTTCAAGAACCTCCCCCCCCCATGCCTGAAGAAAAAAGTTTTCGATCAGTGTGCGCTCCCTGCTGTAACTGGTGAAACATGGACACTAACCTCACAATCGATACAAAAGCTATGAATGGTGCAAACAGCCATGGAAAGATACGTGATCAGCAATACAAGACAAGATAGAAAGACTGGCACATGGATTAGAGAACAAAGTATACAATATCATCAAGAGAGTAAAAGAACTGAAATGGAAATGGGCTGGTCACATAGCAAGAAGAACTGATGGCAGGTGGACCAAGGCAGTCAGAGAATGGATCCCACTTGATAAAAAGCGTCCACGAAAGAGACCTAAAACAAGGTGGATCAACAACATCAGCAAGTATTGCTGGGCCAATTGGCAAAAGAAATCTCAGGACCGTATGGGTTGAAAACATACAGAAGACATGCCTTCATTCTGCAGTAGATAAGACAATGGCTAAAATGATGATGATGATACTTAGAGTTATAATTGTAGGTTAGCTCTAAGGCACAGGTGTCAAACTCGCCACGTCGCGTGACATGTCGCAACATATTGCGACTTTTTTCACATTGCCGGAACTGGGGTGGGCATGGCCTCCGCATGATGCAACCGACCCGTGGGCCAGCAGTTTGACACTCCTGTTCTAAGGGCCTAAGTTAATACCTGTCACAGCTGAACTTTGAGCAATGAATGCTGTCAGTGTTTTCCTTAGATGTTTGTGTCTTTAACTTGCCATTTGGGTCTGATAATGTATCTTTGGGTATCCTGGTTTTGCAAAGTCATGATCTGGAGGCAGAACTGCCTGTTTTGCAACAGCTTCTTTCTTTTTCCCCCTCCTTTCTGTTCCCCTAAGTATTACTAGGTTTGGTTTCAGAATATCCCATGGTCTGTTAAAGCCAACCCAAGATTAAATTGGAAGAAGATTGTGTATAGTAGGTGGCTTGAATCTTTAGTTTCAAAATACCAAATTCAGAAAACATTCAGAGACAAAGATTCAACATTTTGCTTTCCCAATGTTTGGCTAATAAGATAGCCTGGGTATATTTTCATGGAAAATGTAGAACTTGAATCCTTTGCACAAAGCAAATGATGCAGGGCACACATACACAAAAAAGGGAAATTAACTGTAGTTTAAATTCCATTGGTTGGTCTGTTTTAGTGAAGGGAGCATTTCACACCTGGATTCTTCATATATTACATCATCATAGAGATTGGGAGATTTTCTGAAACTCAAGAAAAAGGTATTAGAGTCCTGGATATGAGATTGATATAAAATTTTCTCTTTGTGACACGGAACTCTTGAACTGATGGATTTATATCTTAATGTTATTATCCAGTTTATATTATTCTTGATGTTTGCAGTAATTTCTCCATACTTTATTATGAGTATTTCTTTCATGGCATTGATTCAACTCATTAAAAAAAAGCACTGGAGAGAATACTGAATGGCACTGTATCATTTTGGCAGTATTTCCTCCTTTCCCATCTGTCAAAAGTTGTCTAAAGATCTACATCTCAAGTTTGGAAGGAACAGAAATCACTGACACCCCTCTGGATTGCTACAAGTCTGGTAGTACCTAAAATCCCCTCATGCTCACTCCATTCAAAAGGAAATTAAAGTAAATTGTCAATACGCCCATGCAGATCTACTTTGTGCTATGTGCACGTACCTGCTTGGCATCAAGCCATCATTTCCCTTTCAAAGGCCTGGAGCACTGAAGTCAAGAGGCAGGAAGAACATGGCAAGGCCAGCATTCTTGCAAATGAGAAAAGAAGCTGCCCCAATGCCACAGTATTTTTGCTTTTTTAAAAGCTAATTTTACTCCAATTTTAAAATTTTAAAAACACTGGAGCAGAACCAGATATAAATCCGATTAACTCAAACTTAGTCATCATGGATGGCAAAGATTTTGAGCTGGTTTTAACTGGCAGAGTCCTCGTGTGAAAGTCTCCCTGTCCAAGCAACTTGGACAGGAATCAGTCATCCATCTACTGTATCCACAAAAAGGAAATACAGGAGAACTCAGGGTTTGCATAAGAAAAGAAAAGAAAAATCAGTCTGTTCTCATAGGTGATTCCCCTAAAATCCACAGAAGAATGAGCTTACTGATTAGCTGCCATAAAATTGAAACAAGGAAAAAGGAAAAGGGAGGAATGGAACACAGTGACTACAAACACCAACACTACAATATTTTGCTGTAGATCCCAGTTGTGTTCTGTGTCTCAGGTGTTCAGAAATGTCTTGGCTTGTTTAGTTAAATAAACATTAATGCATGTAGGAGAAGAATGGGAAATGGGGACCCCCTCAGATTGGCAAAAATCATCTCTGCAGGAAAAAAAAAAACAAGAGGGGACAAACTAGTTGTCCATTTTGGTCAGCAGCCTTGAAATGAATGTGAACTTGTGTCTATACAATCGGATACCAGAGGTATCAGATATGGACTGCAAAAATCCAGACAAACCATCTCATAGCAACAAAATCCATAATTCTGCTGCCATCCAGTAACTATCCATGGTTTAGAAATCAATATTCTGTCCTTTTTGAGGAGAGGAAGTTGGAAGAGGGCGCAGTGACGGCCTTGAACGGAGCGCTGCCTTCTTCGTCCTGAAACTTTGGGTTAGGGCACCTTACCAGTGGCCATGTTGGCCATTGGGTGAGAGGGGAGGAGCCAAAATGCCACAGGCGATTTCCTAGGCTTGCACCAATCTGGGCATCGGGATATCGCATCGTGATGGTGGTATGTGGTCGGGAGACACCAGACAGTTTATAACCCTATTTGTGGCACACGCTGTCTTTTGAGAGAACTGCAGGCACCTTCGGAATACCGAGGGCTCCTTTAGTGCTGACGTCCTGCTTTGCAAGGGCGCAGAACCGAGATTCACACGTGCCAATCCAAGGCAGGCAACTGCGTCTTTGGCTACCTCGCTTTGCTACAAAGCGTCACGCTGCAGGATCCCCTCGCCACACCTCCTTTCCTCGTTGTGGCGGCCGGAATAGCCAAAGATCCTGAAGAAAATGCCCAGAAAACGGGATGGATCCGTCCGCCAGCGCCCCTGCTGCAAAGAACATTATG
>NW_015396133.1:0-2219 GCF_001527695.2 Protobothrops mucrosquamatus
CTGACTAGGGGGCACTCAAACAGCAAAGCATAGAACAGGAAGTTGGTCAACCAGTCAGCATGCAAAATACGCACCTCCACACAATGCACAATTGGGATTTGGAAGATGTTTGCATCAACCTGTCTGCGGCCGTCTGCCACCTATGCTTATCCATCAACCCCTTTGGAGCATAGATATGTGGTGATGGCTATGGATGATTATGGGCAACTCTAAATCAGCCTTCAGATTAAAAGTCAAACAGAGTCCTTTCAGTCCTTTTTCGCAGCTACAGCCCTAAGGAGGTGGCTGGGCCTTCCTGGAGCTGTACTTACTCCATTCAGAGCTTTGTCTTGGTGCATCTTTATGAAACGCTAAATCAAGATGTTCAGATCAAGCAAAACAGTAATATAATAATGTCATTCATTCCTCAGCAATAGGACAGCCATTCAGGAACTTCAAAGCTTCTACTCTGGGATGTTTAGTTGTTAAATAAAGTATCTTTATTTAAAACATCTTCCTCTCATATCACTCCCTATAGAACAATGGTTGTCATTAGTAAGGATATGTCTTTAGACAAGATCCTATTTTTATACAAAAGAACAGAAGCAAGCCACGCTTGATTTCAGAGGATGTAGCTGGGATTTTAAAGTTAAGTCAGCAAAGGCCCCCAATTTCCTTCCCTGTTTGGTTTTTAAAAAAACAAACAAATAAATAAATAAATAAATAAATAGCTATGTTGAGCCTGGTGTAGACATAATATGCATATTATTTTTAACTTTAATGAATGTTTGTAGAAAATCCTATTATTATGATTAAGGGTTTGCTTTCCAATTTTATGATTTAGGAGGTGAACATGTACAGTGTTAATTTTTTTTAAGTTACCCTGCCTGACTAAGATGTACGCATTGCAATGAAGTTACCTCTTTTTAAAATAAATAAACAATGAATCACCTTATACAAATTTCAAAGAATGTTAGTCTAATGTGTCTTCTACCTTCTCCGTGATTCAAACAATACTGAAAACACAACTATGATAAGGCAGGCTAGGAAATGTCACTCAGAGAAAGCATGCTAAAAATTAAAATATTTCCAGATTGTATGGTGTTACTTTAATTTAGATAAATAAGATCTGGAATAAAAATGAATTACTAAAGTAATTGTCCCAAAGATGCTTTTCAAAAGGCAACTGGACTTTCTTTGTTCTTTCCTTGAAAACATTTCACTTCTCATCCAAGAAACTTCTTCTGTTCTGACTGAATAGTGGGGAATGGAAGGATTTATATTCCTTGCAGTCAACTGGTCCTTAGTACTCAGAAGGTTGGTCATTAGCTCTCTGAGAGTCATTGAGGCCACTAGGGTTTTATCTGTACCCTCAGTGTCATTTGAATCAGAATGCAAATGGGTATGGAACATTCTTGGAACTGCTGAAAGGAACTTGGAACTACTGAACAAATTGATTGATTGATGCTAATATCGAAGAGTCTTATTTGCTTACACAGATATTTCTAGCATTCTTGGTTCCAAAAAAGCTAAACCATTCCCACATAACATCTTGCTGCTTTTATGCTCACAGATTTAAAGGCTATAATGAGTTATGAAAGATTGGCTTCAGCTATCCTCATGCTCATTATGGAACATGTTCTGTGATTGCCCTACGATTTCAGTTCAGTTCAATGCATTTTGAAAGATAATCTGTTTGCAATCTTGAAAGTTTAGACTATACAGTACATTGTCTAAATAATTCAGTAATCATTTCTAATGACTAATTATGGGAGAAACTCATTGGGAAACTCCCCAAATAGCTCTTCAGAAGCTGTGACAATAAAAGAATTCATGAGATTTGTGTTATGTCTGAGGGAAAGAACCAATTTGACACAGTTTGTTCTGTTTTCATTCCCATGCTGTTTTCTATCTTTTCTATAAACTTGTAATGACTGGAAACAGTACAGCAATTGCCTTGTAATTGGGTCTTGTTTAAACTTGTCATTTTGAACGCTAATAAGCCATTTCTAATATGTCCATTTCAGTGACCACATTCATATAGCTAACCCTGACATTCTTTTTTTAAAAAAATAAACCCACAAGGGCTTTTGAAACTCTGCATCTATCCTCTTTGGCTCCCAGGAGTTTCAGACAGGAGGGAGGGAGGGTGGGGGAGAGAGAGAGAGAGAGAGAGAGAGAGAGAGAGAGAGAGAGAGAGAGAGAGAGAGAGAGAGAGAGAGAGAGAGAGAGAGAGAGAG
>NW_015396133.1:3898-8706 GCF_001527695.2 Protobothrops mucrosquamatus
GCGGACCTGACCTAGGGAGGATTTTATACTGGGTTCATTTTAAGGAATTTGGAAGACACAACTTTAAAATTTGGTTTAATTCGGTTTTACAGGGGGGGATTGTATATATGCTTTTGTTTTAAATATGTTGTGCGCCGCCCTGAGTCCCGCTGGGAGAAGGGCGGCATATAAATTAAATTAAATAAATAAATAAATAAATCAACAGAAGATATATACTGTTTCAGCAAATAGCAGCATCCAGCCATCCTTGAGGCTAAGCCAGTTAAGCAATATCAGGGACTGTAGGTCAGGGGTCCCCAACCTATGGGCCGAGGCCCACTACCGGGCTGTGGCCTATTGGCCAGCGGGCCTCAGAAATGGCTGGCTGGTATGTGCACGTGTATGCATGCACTTCCCCCCAATCATGCTAGCAGCCAAGGCCCCATTTGTGCATGCGTGCGGGCGTGAATGGGACCGCTAGCGCCAGGTGGGTGTGCAGTGGGCCACTGTGCCTCAGAAATGGCTGGCTGGTATGTGCACATGTATGCATGCACTTCTCCCCACTCATGCTAGTGTCCACGGCCCCGGTTGTGCAAGTGTGCGGGCGCGAATGGGACCACTAGCACCAGGTGGGTGTACACGGCCCATTTGCGCATGTGTGAATGGGGATGCTAGCACTGGGCAGGTGTGGGCAGCCCATTTGTGCATGCACGAATGGGGCTGCTACCGCTGCACTGGTGCACGTGGCACCATTTGTGTGCACACTCACACATGCATCAATTTGGAAGGTGCTCTCCTTCCCTCTAGGCCGCGAGCTGTAGGTCATACTAAAAAGTTGAGAAAATATCCCCAAAGACAGCAATGGCATATCAGTTCCATATGTCTCACCAGAAACTGACCTTAATGTGAAAGAAGCTTTACTTTTTTTTAGGTTTCTGAAAATCTAAATGAAACTTTCAATTTGATACTCTTAGTAGCAGAAGAAGAAAAATATTACTTGAACAAAGGTATGTTAATAGAACGTAGGAAGGGGATAGAGGGCAGCATTTTTTTTTTCTTTCAGCCATTCAAAAACAGCAATACCACCTTACTATGCTTTACAGCCTTGCCTAGGTCAGCATATTGTCCCCAATGATCTGGGTCCTCATTTTACCAACCTCGGAAGGATGGAAAGCTAAGTCAACCTTGAGCTGGTGAGAACTGAACTGCCAAACTGCTGGTAGTCAGCAAAATTAGCCTGCAGTACTGCATTCTAAACACTGCGCCACCATGGCTCTAATGGTTGCTGATCCAACTGGCAATATAGGTGGTTAAGAGATGCATCCAGAAGCCTTCAATTCCCTTCTTAGGTTCAAATACAACTGTTTCTTCTAAAGGTATTTTAAATGTAGAAGGAATGAAATCTCCTTTCTGTTGGAATCAATTTGCTGTTTCTTGTTGGTTCTAAATGAACTAATGAACTATATTAATGTATGGCCAGTCTGAATCTTTATTGCTACTGACCCTTATTCAGTGAATGTTTAGCAAATATCATGTCACACATGAATGAAATATTCATTTATTTTAACGATTTGACTCCTTCAAGTCTTACTATAATGAGAATCTAATTTGAAAATTAAAGTCAATGAAGGTTGTGCTGTGATCACATAAAATAGTTAACGCTAAAAATAGCTTTCATGTGTGTTGCTTCAAATCTATTACTACTGCCACCTTTAATAGAGACTTAATTCCCCCCTCCCCTCTCCTCAACCTTAAAACTAGATGAATTGTACCTGGAAGGTATGTTTGGAACAGCTACAATAAAAGGCTTCATGCCAGGGAAAAATAATTCTTGTATCTTTTTTCAATATAAAAGGAATTAACATTGATTACTTGGAAACAATGCAACATACTTTTTAAATGTTAAGAACTCAACATGTCAGTGAAGGAGGAAACTGGCTTCATTTACATCATTTTTGTGAGGTGTTTATTTTGTTGTTCTTTTAAATAAAAGCTACTAAATAAAACCTGCTGTAGGAGATGACCAGGCTGAGCCCGAGGGAGGGGTCAAGCACCTCTCATAAGTCACAAGTCCCTGCGAGCCTGCAAGAGAGATCTAAGTCCAGCCCACCTTGAATGCCTCTCTTATCTCCCGCTCATTTCCCTTGACCGCTAGTTGGATAGATTCTTATAGGAGCTTAAGCTTGCAATAAATCTCTATACTCATTTGAGCTGCCTGAATCTCCTGATTTCCCCGGCCTTTGACACATGCCACCTACAGGCTTTCATTCCTCTGTCCTTTCCTCTAGTCCTCCTCCTCCAAATAGCTACACCATGCTAAGGAAGGCTGCAATTTTCAAGGGCAATGTGTTGATGAAAATGTCAATCATCTGTGAGCCTTTAGTGTTCAAAAAATGCAGTTAGTCTTTAATGCCATGAAATTATGGAAAATACAAAGTGCAATTTGTTTTTGTGGTATCAATGCTTGCCTTTTTTTAGAATCAACATGGACAACAAAAACATTTCATAGTCATGTGTTTATGACTATGCAACCTGTCTATATCTCATAAATAAGTAGGTAGGATGGATTAGAATAGGACACTTGGCTACATCCTGAACATTGGGGAAAAAAAATTCTGGAATGTTTTACTCTTCAGCCTCATGCTGTAGCCATCTTTAATGTTTTCCCCACCATACTAAGTTGGACTCTATTTTGTTCAGTTTTCAGAGTATCCTGCCAATGGACAATCCTGACCCACAGTACATAATTTCCTTCCCACATTCCATTGTGTGCTATATTTACTTTATTAAATAATAACAAGTTTTATAAATCATTGAGATCATAACTATCAAATCAAAATAGGTATAATTTAAGTTTGCATTATACTGTGAACTGGTGATGATGTTCAAGGACTTTCTTTTCAAGTCTCTGATATTGGTGATAAAGATGTTTTGGATTCTGGATTTATTGCTCTTATGGAATCCTATTTAAGGGACAAAAACTCAGTTCTGAAATATACCCAATTTTTTTTCTATTCCATTGCTCATATCACAGTTGTCTTAGATTAACTTCCAATTATTTGCAAGAATGCAAACAAACCTTTTCCCATCATCTTAGTACGGAGGATGAACACAAGTTCTTACTGACACCATAAAAATCTTGATATGGTTGGGGGCATACCATAATAATCATGATTGGGAGCAACTTTATATGAAGCCAGCACTTTCTCCTAATTTCATTAATCTTGCCATCATGTTATTTTATTTTTTTAAGTCATGACAGAAATTTTGATAAGGGGTATTAATGTATCCTGATGCTAAAACTAAACGATATTTGAATGCAAATAGCATTGATATTTGGTTACCACAGAAACTATGACTGAACTGCTCTTCTTACAATAAATCTTAAATTGCTTGTAATTTAGAAAGCCAGTGTCATTGTCCTTGAATGTATCATTGCTGCTTTGTTTGCTTCTCTGTATGCTTACTAGGACTTTCTACTGTATTGTTCTAAACTGCAACACTTTGAATTGAATACTGTATAGATATAAAATTTTGAAAAACAAAAATAGATTAAAAAATGACTAAAAATAAAATATATTATGAAATGCTGGAGAGTTTAACTTCTCTTAGAATCATACATGAATTATGTAATGTATTATCATAGATATGTTTGTTTTTAAAAATAAATTTTTAAAACACCACAAAATGTAATAATTTTATGATCTGATTCATTTATCATGCTAAGCCACCATTCGCTTTATTGATTCTTGGCTGTTTATTTGTACAAGATGCTAAATTATAAACCATGCTTTGTAAACCATAATGACTGGTTTATGCAATGTACTAATCTGAAAGTGTGACACGGGTCAAATTATGGCTTAGATTGTTGATGAAATCAGATCTATACTCTTATTCAGACTATATTTCTGTAATGTCTAATATGTGAAAGAGTGCAGAGAAGAGCGACAAAGATGATTACGGGACTGGAGGTTAAAACTTATGAAGAACGGTTGCAGGAATTGGGTATGTCTAGTTTAATGAAAAGAAGGACTAGGGGTGACATTATAGCAGTGTTCCAATGTCTCAGGGGATGTTGCGGGGCGGGGAGTGTCAACCTATTATGCACCTGAAGGCAGGACAAGAAGCAACAGATGGAAACTAATTAAGGAGAGAAGGTTTTTAAGAAGAGATTGGACAATCATTTGTCTGAAATGTTATAGGGTTTCCTGTTTCGGAAGGGGGTTGGACTAAAAGACCTTCCCTTCTGCTATCTTTGAAAACTTAGAAACTCCAGCTACTCTAAATTATTATTTCCATAATAACTATCATGTAGTTTCATCATCAGCTAGCTGTGGCCTGTTTGGGAAGTGGGGATGAGATTCTTTTAGCTTAGGCTACTGTAAAAATAGTTATTTTTTTTCTTTGAAAGAGGATATGAGAAATAGAAAGGTCAGTGAAAGAATTTTTTTTTTTAAAAAAAGTTTTAGCTAGGTTTTGAATGAACAATCTTCCATTTACAAGGCAGGAGAGAGACAGAAATAGACAGTGACCGACAGACACTTTTAAAGCTATGCACTTCCAGGCAGACCTTCCCATTGAATGGAAAGTGATTGGCCATTGCTTTCCTGGAAGCAAAAGGAAGGGAGGGGACAGTAGCAAGGAATTCTCCAATGGGACGACTATCTTGCAGTCTGAACTGAATACCTTGTAAGCTGTTGCCAGTTTATCAGTCTGAAAAAAGTTTTCTTATGCTGATTCATAAGCAAGTCAGCTGGAGCCCAGGAGCTTTAATGGGAAATGGGAAAATGTCCTAGGTTATTCCAGATATGAATCTCACTTTGGAATTT
>NW_015396134.1:0-8705 GCF_001527695.2 Protobothrops mucrosquamatus
TAATAGAAGATATTTTCTTTACTGTTAATATAAGAAACAGAGAACCTGTTCCATCTAGTGGTTAACATGCTGGACTAGAAATGAGAAGGCTATGTGTTCTAATCCTCTGTTCAGCCTGAAAATTTGTAGGGTGATTCTGAGCCGGTCTCTCTGTCTCAGCCCAGCTCACCTCACAGGGTTATTATTTTGGGCGAATTAAGAGGCAGGAACATTATGTGGCTTGAGATGTACAAATAAAAATGGGGTATCAATCTAATAATCAATAAATACAAACCCAGGAAAAAAGGGGGAAGGATAGAATAGAATAGAATAGAATAGAATAGAATAGAATAGAATAGAATAGAATAGAATAGAAAACAGAGTTGGAAGGGACCTTGCAGGTCATCCTTATCTACAAGAAATCCTTATATACAATAAATAATGTGGAAAAGTGCCACAATAGATCCAATAGGAAAGTGACACCACTTTCCCTACACCTCCCTGTAGGGTAGTGGTTTTCAAACTTAGCAACTTTAAGACTTAGCAACTTTAAGACTTAGTGGTTTTCAAACTTAGCAACTTTAAGACTCCCTGAATTCCTCAGCAAGCATGATAATTTCTGGGTCTTGAAGTCCACAATTCTTAAAGTTTCTAAATTTGAGGACCCCTGCTATAGTGCAATCTATAGTACCACATAGTTTCATTAAAGTTGGGGTCGATAGGCTGTTAAACCTGGAGCCCTGTCAGTGGGACTGAGGTGGTTGGGATATGGGATATGCTTCTCTAGACACTTCAGATTTTCTCTCTGTGGTTTTTCTGTTGTTTGGAAGCCAGTCAGCCTCTTAATCTAAATTAGTAAAGTTGTTGTTGCTCATCATTTGCTATGAATTATGTTTAGATTCCACTTTTCTATAGAACAGTGTCTCTTAAACTTTTTTTCTTTCAGGACCTCTTCCCACTTATAAAAGCTATGGAGGACACCCAAAGAGCTTTTGTTTTATGGGTTATATTTACTGATACTTACCACATTAAAAATTAAAATAGATACATTCATAGAACATTTATTTTTTGAAACAGATTAAAAATAGCATTAAATAATTACATAAATACAATATTCTTCAGAAAAAAACTGTTTAAAAAATAATGAGAAGTGACATAGTTCTACTTTTTGTGCAAATATCTTCAATATCTGCCAATGTTTTGATTTCATCGTCTTCTGAGAGGAACTTGAAGGAGCATTAGGAGTCCTTGGTCCACAGTTTAAGAAACACTGCTCTAGAAGTTGTACAGGTAGTCCTCGACTTATCATCACAATAGAAACCAAATTTATGTTGTTAACTGAGAGATTTGTTAAGTGAGCTTTGCCCCATTTTACAATTTGTCTGGCCACAGTTGTTAAGTGAATCATTGCAGTTGTTAAGTTATTAACACAGTTGTTAAGTGAATCTGGTTTCCCCATTGACTTTGCTTGTCAGAAGATCACAAAAAATGATCACATGACCCTGGGACACTGCAACCATCATAAATATGTATAGGGTTTCCTGCCTGAGCAGGGGGTTGGACTAGATGACCTCCAAGGTCCCTTCCAACTTGATGATGATGATGATGATGATGATGATGATGATGATGATGATGATGTACCAGTTGCCAAGCTTTGGATTTTCATCACTTGACCTTGCAACAGTCGTAAGAGTGAAAAACGGTCATAAGTCCTTTTTCAGTTCTGCTGTAACCTTTGAATGGTCACTAAATGAACTGTTGTAAGTCAAGGATTACCTGTAATTGTCACACATCATGCTCCCTCCACCATATTTCTCCTAACAATGATCTTGCTCTTACAGATCTGGGAGATAACAATTGTACCATCAGCTTCCACTCTCATTAGCCTTAGTCCATTGTCTTCATTGCTATCTAACTCTGGTCTTTAAATAACCCAGATTCAATTTTATTCATTACTTTTTGAATGCTGCTTCCAGCATATTAAAGAAAGGTCTTTCCCACTTGCCCCTAACCATAGCTTAAACATACTCAATCAGCATCTCTTTCAGCTCTACTGGAGCTAAAATAAGGTTATTCTTCTTCCTTCCAACTCCATGGAAAGGCAGTCTCAAGGGTATAAAATCTAGTTTTCTCATCTATTTATTTAGGAGTAAAGTCAAGTGATTCCAGGTATAATTTTCTGCTGAATCAAAGATGGATTCAAATCAACAAGGGGGGGGGACTCTAAATGAGGCTCTTCACCTGAAAAAAAGAGTTGTGTACTCATGCTAAACATTCACAGCAATTCACATACTATAGCTGATTTGCAAAATCAAGATAAACTCCTCAGAAAACACGGCAGGAAGTGGGGCAGAACAGCATAACTGTTGTTTGCAGAAGTATCAATGATAAATTAATTCTTGCGCTCTGCCTGCAATAACAAACTTTGTTTTAACTTGTGGTATTTAACAGCATTAGTCATGGTTCAACAGATAGCATTTACAGATGAATAAATCCAGCCAATTATCATGTAATGCTAGGAGTTTAGTCCCTGCTTAGTAAAAGGAAATAAGTAACATTAAATCATATTTTATAATGGAGGAAAATACTTCTTATGTATTACACACCTCTTCTTTTATCTTCAGATTCATTGCTTACACATACATTAAATTGTTTGCTACCTATTTTTCATATCAGAGACCCATTTGGAATGCCATTGTTTTAGAGAAAGCAATTATATCTAGTCATTGATATATTACCCCAAGATTCCAAATGTTTCCACTTTAGGAAAGCAGGGTTGAAAGATTTAAAATGATATATGTATATACACGCGCGCACACACACACACACACACACACACACACATACACACATATATATACATACATACATATGCATACACATATGCATACATACATATAGTGTATGTATGTGTATATTTGTGTGTGTGTGTGTGTGTATCTCCCAATGGAACTGCATGATATTACAGATTTTTCCCTCCCACCAAACACACAGCACCAGCAAATCAATTTTTAATTGGGCCTGGAGAATTGTGACCCCTGAGAGAGACAAAGGGAAATGACGAATGAAAATGAAAGCAGCATCCTGTTGACACTTCACCTTTTTTGTACTATGTTGTCACATTGTGTGGACATACAAAAAGAGTAAAACAAAAAACAGGCTTTACCCAGTCATATTACATATTATGTAATGTCCATATAGATCTGCTATTATTTTAAAAAATCAAAATGCAATTGAAATGCTATTTATTTAAATTAACATTGTGATGCACTCATGACAAATTATGTGGATAGTTAAGTTCAGAACTGCACACTGCCAGAGTAAAACAAATAGTTCTGGCAGTAAATATAATCTTGAAGTCCCCAAGATTTTTGAAAGCCAAACTTTAGGGGTAAAGGGGCACATTTTGAATGTTGACAGCAAGATGTGGACATTTAAAAAAAAAAAATAAATCGTTAGAAGAGCTAGCCCACTCACAAAGTGACTCCCATGCTGGGCTTGGCCATGCTACAACTCCCATGAATAAATTAATACCATAGTTATTGGAAATAAATTGTTTGTAGACAATGGACAAAACAAAGCCCAGAAGCTGTTTTATTGTTTGTTTTGCACCAACCATTTTTTGGTCTTCTACCTGCTACAAAAGAAACACGGAGGCTATCAGTTCTTATTCCACTTCTCTTGTTTTATTTCTGTTTGTTTTCAAACCAAGATAAACAAATTGAGAGATATTCCACAATGGCACAAATGAAGTCTATATGGCCACAGGCAGATTTAAAGATATTCTTGCCTGCTTCCCATTTTCACCACATTCATGTGGTGAGAACTAAAATCTGAAAAGCCATGAAGACAAAATTTCTAAATATGTTTCTTTTTGTGGAACATCTCTACAATTTTGTCTCAGAGGGAGACCACACTATCAGCTTTTCCATGGCACAGGTGATGGCTTAGTTTAATCCTGGTATACTGTGTTGAGAGAAAAATCTTCACCAGGGTCCAGTCCAAGCTGGGAATAAATAAAATGGAGACTGCTTTAGAAAGAAGGTTGTAGTTTATTGAAGAGCAGAGCTAGACAGAAATGTGGCTCTGGGAAAGCTGACCACATGTTGCTGGGTGTAGTGGGTTTTTATACCTTCTTGGGCTTTTGTGTTTGGAGTTCCTATTCCTGTGGCATGAACTTTGACCTGAGGTTTTGAGCATGTCCTTTTTTGTATTGGTGAGTTAATACTATTATATCCTAAATGTCATGTCTTTAGAGTTTGGGTGGGGGATGTAGATTTTAGGGGTCTTTGCCTTTCTAATCTCATTAGCTCCAAGCTTCCTTGCTCTAGTCTTCATGAATGAATCACCAAATCTGCATTTCTAAAAGCTGGCCTGCTTGATTTCTGCTTGGGGGAAGGGAGACTTGGGGCTGTCTTTGTCTAAGAATTTTCATTATTCCTTTAGGGAAATACAATATTCTGTCCTTTTCAATATCCCCCCAAAATATTTCCTTCTCTAGGAGTGTAGGTGGGTGCTGACTTCCTGGATCTCTTAGGGCTAACTTTAACCTACCAGAAATTAGTTAACTAGATTAATTAATATTTGAAGTTCCAGTAAAACACAGTCCTCCCACTGGCCCAATTAAGCCTACCAGGGGAAATAGCAATAAAAATAAACTGGTTTTGAATATTAATAAAACAAAGGAGATCATTGTTGATTTTAGAAAGAGCCAGCATAGTCATATTCCACTTTGTATCGAGATTGCAGCTGTGTAGGTGGTCGATAGTAATAAGTATCTGGGGGTTGAGATAACTAGCAGTCTGACTTGGTCTCTTCATATGTCATCTTTAGTGAAGCATGCAAACCAGTGTTTCCATTTCTTGCATCAGATCAGGAGAGCACATCTTTCTCCTTCTGTCCTGGACACTTTTTACAGAGGCAAGATTGAGAGTGTTTTAACAAACTGCATCACTGTTTGGTTTGGTGGTAGCAGTGCCTCAGATAAAAGGTCCATACAGAGAGTGGTAAGGATAACTGAGAAGATTATAGGACAGTGGTGGCGAACCTATGGCACGGGTGCCAGAGGCAGCACTCAGAGCCCTCTCTGTGGGCACACGTGCCGTTGCCCCAACCTTGCCTCCCCCTGTGACCCCCTCCTCACCAGAAGCCCCCCTGGAGGAGAGTCACTCCCGAGCATGGCCCACTTGGAGCAGCAGCAGTTGATGCTGCAGGGCGCAGGCAGAGGGTGTGGCCGCCATGGCGCTGCTGGGCTGCCTGGGCAATCTGCAGCGGGCCCTGGAGGTGAGTGGCCCTGCAGGCAGGCGGAACAGGGCAGAGCGGGGGCAGGGCAGGGGGTGGAGCAGGGGCGGGGCCAATTTTGGGGCACTCGGTCTCTAAAAGGTTTGCCATTACTGTTATAGGAAGTTTGCTTCCTGTTATTCAAGATACTACTTATAAATGCTTTTTGCTTAGAGCTCAAAGTATTGTTAGAGACCCCCACACATCCTCTTCACTAACTGTTTCAGTTGATCCCCTCTGGGAGGAGGTTTTGAAGTATTTATAGAAGAATCAATAGATTCTGTAACAGCTTTCTTCCTTGTGCCATCTGTCTTGTAAATTTGCAAGATTCTTTTTTTTTTGCCATGTAAATGTATACATTCAAACTAGACTGTGATGTTTCTCTGTGTCATATATGTGTGTTTATGTGGGTATATGCATAATGATATTTTTAGAGAGCTGAATTTCATTTTAATGTATGCTGATTAGTGTATCTTTAAAATGACAGTAAAGTTTTTATTCTATTCTAATATGCTGTCAGTATACAATGCATAATAATATAAAATACAAAAACTTACTATAAACTCAATAACTGTTTTCAGTTTGTTGTTTTTTGTTATGAATATGTTGTTATTAGCTTACTTTATTTTTATAACATATCAAATAGACACATATTGCCATAGACTATCCCCACACAAAGAAAAAGAAAATATAACATTTTAATAATCCTTTTAAAAATATTGTTGTATTGAAACATCAGCAGTACTGTCAGATATACTGCAGCAATTTATTTTGCAGCATCTTATCTCCTGAGAATTTATATTTAATGAAATTATTGAAGAACTATTTATCATACAGTTCAAAGGTTTAAAAACTTCAAAATGAAGAGGAGCAAGTAAAACTCCAGGCAGATTAAACACACGCACACGCACACACACACACACATACACAGTTTAAAGAACTGACAGATCAGCAGTTTTCAGAAATTTTGGTCTCAGAAATCCTTTGCATTCTTAAAAATGATTGAGGATCCAAAAGAACTTTTATATGGATTTGATCTATCAATATTTACTGTATTAGAAATTAAAAGTGATATTTTTTATTTATTTCACTTTGCAGGCCTCCTGAAAGGGTCTCAGAGACCCCCTATAAGTCCCAAGGCCACACTTTGAAAACTGCTGCTCTACATGAAAATTCTGTATTGTTTGCTATATTTGTACAAACATTTCCATCTCCTCTTCTAATTCATTTGCATAATCCATGTTACAATTTTGAACCTGGACCTAAACCACTAATCTATCAGATTTCATATAATGCGGCTCTCAGATGTAGTATGGAGAATTCCACATGGTTGGTTTGTTTTTCTAAAGGAGAACCTATAAAATTTTCTAAAGTGGTAAAAGCAATTGTTCTCAATTTTATCTCCTAATTGACTACACTGAAGTTAGTAAAAAATAAAAAGATCAGAATCAATTACTTTTAAAAGGATCTGGATAAATTCATGGTGGTTATGTTTATTATCGATGATTAACAGTTATGATGGTAATAAATTCCTTTAGCACTGGAAGCAATGTGTTTCTAGACTGCTAGCAAGTCCTTCTTGCACTGACCCTGTATGAACAGAAGTTTGTCTTTTGATCTGATCCAGAATGAGCCTTCTCCTGTTCTTATTAGGAGATAGAGAGAGATGAAAATGACATTTTAAGAGAGGTATAGAGCATAGCTTTCCAAAATTTCTTTGCTGTCCACTCAGTTCTACTTTTCACCATCTACTTTAGACAACCTGCCTCTTTCTTCTCATAAAAACCCATGCCTAAGGCAGTTAGACATCAAATTAATACAGCAACCATATGGCTAGGAGTTTAAGTAATGAGAAGTAAGACAGCTAACCTGTGGACAAGATGTTTAAAGCAGCAGAATGTAATATTGAGTATTTGTTTCATATAGGAAAACTGAAGCCACCTGTGACTGAACTACTTGTAAGGTCTTAAAAATGTCTGCGCAGTGTCTTGGTGGGTGGCAAGGAAAATATGGTTTTAAAGTACAACTGTGTTTATTGCTACTGTTTAAAAAGATTAAAATTTATCTATAAAAGAGTTATGTTAAGGAATAAAAATTGGCAGGTTGGGGAAAACCGTAATGACTCCGGAGATTCACTGGTGTTAAAAAGCTGAAAAGCAAAAACAGATGTTGTTCCTGGTCAACTTCATATCTTGCAAACTGAATTTAATCAACTGACTTGGGATTATTGGAGGAACAGTATTTACTATCATGTTAGTATTTATTACATTTTTCCTTTTTTTTATCACATCTATTTGTTCTATCAGTTCTGGAAAGAAATCAATGCTATGGATCCTATCTCTCAGGAATTTGGTGGGTCCAAGGAGGTAGACTTGTTAACAGTGAGAACAATTAACCAGTGGAACAACTTGCCTCCAGAAGTGGTGAATGCTCCAACACTGGAAGTTTTTAAGAAAAGACTGGACAGCCATTTGTCCGAAATGGTATAGGGTTTCCTGCCTGAGCAGGGGGTTGGACTAGAGGACCTCCAAGGTCCCTTCCAACTTTACTATTATTATTATTATTATGGTGTCCACCTTATGGAACATTCCTCTCCCCAGAAGTGAGGTTGGGTTTCATCCCTCTTTATTTCCCAGAAGTCCTTCAAAACCTGGTTTTGTCATTAGCCCGGGAGTCTCAGGAAACTGGTAAATGCTTGAAGTGGCTTCATTGCTGACTGAATCCCTTTTTGCATGCTTTTAAAAAAATTAATACAGGTAGTTCTCCATTTATGACAATTGTCATTGAGTGAGGTGGCCAAGGTCATGATTGCTTTGATCAGCAAACACAAACCTGGTGCTCTCAAGGTCATAAAGTGGAGCATCAGGGAGAGGAACCTGGATGTGGTGGGGTGGGGAGAAGGCATAAAACTCCAAATAGATGTGGGAGATCAAAGTCCTCTCCCCTCCACAGCAGGGAAAACAATCACAGGAACGATAATGTTTGCTAGAGTTTTCTCCAGATTTGAGGTTCATTCCTCCAGCATGTCAAGAGATTTTCCCTCTGGAGGAGAATGGACCTCCAATCTGGCAAAAACACTAGCAAATGCCATCATTCTGGAAGGCTCGGCATGCTGGCATTTTTGCCACTCCAAATGGGTAAATGCTAGCAAATGCCAGTGTCTACACCCCTCTGGAAATAAAAATGCCAGCGAGCATCAACATTGTGAGCCTTTCAAAACACTGGTGTTCACCAATATTTTCATCACATTTGTGGTTCATTCTTCCAGCACAAATGGAGGAGTGGAGAAAATCCTTAGCATGCTTGCAGAATGGACCTCAAAACCAATGTTCCCTCTACTTACAACATTTCCTGCTGCATTTCCCATTGACTTTCTGGGGAAGCCAGAAGAGAAGATTGCAAATGGCAATCACATGATTGGAGATCCCTTGGCAACCAGTTGTAAA
>NW_015396135.1:0-2157 GCF_001527695.2 Protobothrops mucrosquamatus
CTTACTTGTTTCAAAAAATTCCCATCTTCCATGGAAAAAGTAATCTTTTTATCAATTCGCCATCTCTCTTGAATTTGTCTATACACAAGCCAAGAAAAGTCTGGATTTTTCTGTTTCAAAACTTCTATTGATTTCAGGCACCAGTTACCACTGCCACTCTGATATAACAAATCTTTATAAGATGGCGCCTCCATCACCATATATCTAGGTATTGTCAAGAAAATATGTGATGGTATCACCCAGATTGGAAATTTAACATCAAACTTAAAAAAATACTTTTGCCAGACTCTTAACAAAGCAGCCCTTATTATATGATTTCTAAAAGTTTTGTCAATCTTTTTCTGCATAAAAAGATAAGCATGCCACCCAAAGTACAAGTCCCAGCCTTCAACATTCAATATCCTTTTGTTGGACAAGTTAATCCAATCCGTCAGCCATGTTAATGCACAAGAGTCATAATAAAGTGTCAAATTTGGTGCTTTAAGTCCTCCACGTTCTCTAATGTCTTGGATAATCTTAAATCTAACCCTGGCTTTCTTGCCTTCCCAGATGAAACGGTTCAAATCTCTTTGCCATTCTTTCAAGTTAAGTTCATTTTTTAGAATAGGTAGCATCTGAAATAAAAAAAGAAACTTAGGTAGAATGTTCATTTTGATGGCCGCAATACGACCCAGCAAGGAAAACTGCAGTTTTTTCCACATTAATAAATCCTTTTGTACTGATTTCCACAGTCTTTCGTAGTTATTCTGATACAATTTCATATTAGAAGAAGACAAAAAAATTCCCAAGTACTTAACTTTGTTAACCACTTCAAATCCTGATATTTGCGTAAGTTGATTTTTATCTTTAGCCGTCATATTCTTTGTAAGAATTTTAGTCTTGTTAACATTAATTCTAAATCCAGCCACCTTGCCATATTGATACAGCTCTTGCAACAAATATTCCAATGACTCAATTGGTTGAGACAATGTAAAAACTAAGTCATCCGCAAAAGCTTTAAGTTTATATTCTTTAGCAGAAATCCTTAGGCCTTTAATCATTGAAGATTCTCTAATTCTAGACAACAAAATTTCCAGTGACAATACAAATAATAAAGGAGAAAGTGGACAACCTTGTCTTGTACCCTTTTGTATATTTATAAGCTGTGTCAGGTCTCCATTAATAATTATTTGAGCACACTGTTTTTGATAGATCGCCTTTATAGCTGTTTTAAATTGGTCTCCAAAGTTCATGTAATCCAACATTTTATTTAAAAACTGCCATTCCAGTTTATCAAAGGCTTTCTCCGCATCAAGAAAGATAAAAGCCGAAGATATTTGATTATTCTTGTCCAAATATTCCAGTAGGTTTACAATTTGTCTAATATTGTTCTTCATGTACCTTCCAGATATGAAATCAGTTTGGTCATCATGTACATAGTGTTGCAATATCTGCATCAGTCTATTAGCCAAAATTTTTGCAAAAATTTTATAGTCCACATTCAATAAAGAGATAGGTCTGTACTCTTTAAGTTCCAAAACTTCTTTATCATCCTTCGGTATCAAAGATATAAAAGCTCTTGTCCAAGACTGTGGTATTTGTTCTCCCAACATAATTCTATTAAATAAAGTTTTTAAAGGTTATAGCATTACAGCTGACAATGACTTATAATAAATTGCTGTCAAGCCATCTGTGCCAGGGGCTTTACCAGCTTTCAGTTGTTTAATAGCTTTTGAGATTTCATCTGTAGTAATCTCTTCATTCATAAATTTCTGTTGATCCAATGTAAGTTTATATATAGATGAAGATTGTAAATATTTGTCAATATCTTCACTATTTATAGTCTCTGAAGAATATAGATGCGAATAAAATTCAGTAAATGCCTTTTTAATCATTTCTTGTTGGTGAATCTCACGATCCTTAACCAAAATTTTAGATATAAGTCTAGCTTTTTGTCTCTTGCGTATTTGGTAGGCCAGCCATCTCCCCGGTTTATTTGCATTAGCAAATGTATTATGTTTAATATACTTCAAGTTGGTGGCCACCTGATCAGCAATTAACAAGTTAAATTGATCTTTAAGCATTTTAATAGAAGTTTTTAAATTGATATCTGTTGGTCGTTGCAATAGTAATTTTTCTTTAATCCCAATTTCTTTTTCCAAGTTTAATCTAATCTGT
>NW_015396135.1:7832-16535 GCF_001527695.2 Protobothrops mucrosquamatus
CTGAAATTCCCTGGAAGAATCACAGAAGGCTCACAGACCTTGATTTTGCTGACAATGTTACATTGTTATTAGAAACTAGCACCTCGTTGCAGAAATGACTACAACTTGGACACTGAGACTAGAAAAGTAGGTCGACATATTAGTGCAGAGAAGATTAAGTCCAAAGCTCTATATGGCTTTGGACCTTCCAAAGTACTTCTAAGACTATCTGCTCTATAGGTTCCTTCTCCCAAAAAAATTCAGGAGAGATCAAGGAACTTACTTGACCAAATCAGTTTTTTCTAAAAATCTTCAAGGAGCTAATCAATCCTGTCTCAGATCCACTTTCTGAGATCATTGAGAATTCATGGTGAGTGGGCATAGTGCCAAAGGATAGGAAAAGAGAAAATTTTGTTATTTAAAAAGGGAGGGGCAGGGACCCAGGTAGCAACAGATTGCTCAGGCTGACATTGATACTAGGTGAAGCCCTGAAACAGATCATTGAACAGTTGAGCACTTAAAAAAAAACTTAAATGCTTGGCAAGAACCACCATGGCTTTATAAAGAAAATAAAAAAACAATCCTATCTCTATTTAGCTGACCAAAGCAATCAATAAAGTCTCTTATGAGTTCTAGTAGGGAAGATGGTGAAATCTGGTCTAGACAATGATACCATCAGATAAATGCAGAGTTAGTTGAACAATCATAATGGGCAAGCCTGGAAAAAGAATTATTTACAAATGACTTCGATTAGGCATTGGAAAATACATATCAAATGTACATATGACACTGAGGGTACCCCAATTGATGTGGGTTAATTCTCATTCTTCAGACTCAAAGCATAACCACGATAATTTTGGGTGATTTTAAAGGGATATATTAGTTTCCCTGCTATTGTCAACCCACTTTCTGCTTCAGAAATTCTTCTGTTTTTATTTTGACAAGCTAGAATCAGCAAAATCAATTTCAACAAATATCAATGCCCAATTCATTTGGATAGGAAATTCTAATATGTGGATATCAGTTGAGGGGATCATACTGGGCAACTATATACCATGTTTCCCCAAAAGTAAGACTTACCCCAAAAATAAGCCCTAGCTTGATTTTGGGGGTTGGGGCTAATATAAGCCCTACTCTAAAAATAAGCACTAGTTTTGGGGTGAAGCTCACGTCTAAAAATCAAGGTAGGGGAGGGGAGCTTCCTATTGCAGCCAGGCCTCCCATTCATCGACACTTGCCTCGCCTTGCCGGCCCACTTCTTCTGCGGCCGAAGGAGCAGCTTCATTCTGCAGCTGAGAATGGAGCTCCGGCCTGTATTTCATGTCAGAGGCCTTTCCGGAAGGCTTCTGCAGATGAGAACCAAGCTACGGATGCAATCCATAGCTCGGTTCTCGGCTGCAGAAGCCTTTCCAGAAAGGCCTCTGATGGCAAAATACAGGCCAGAGCTCCATTCTCAGCTGCAGAATAAAGCCGCTNCAGCTTCATTCTGCAGCTGAGAATGGAGCTCCGGCCTGTATTTCATGTCAGAGGCCTTTCCGGAAGGCTTCTGCAGATGAGAACCAAGCTACGGATGCAATCCATAGCTCGGTTCTCGGCTGCAGAAGCCTTTCCAGAAAGGCCTCTGATGGCAAAATACAGGCCAGAGCTCCATTCTCAGCTGCAGAATAAAGCCGCTGCTTCGGCCACAGAAGAAGTGGGCTGGCTGGGCAGGGCTGTTGGTGCTACCACCACAAGGTGAGTGGAAAAGACATTCCCCAAAATTAAAACCTTGGAGGCAAAAAAAAATAAGACCGGGTTTTATTTTCAGGGAAACACAATATATGCAAACAAAGACCAGAATGTTTTTATACATTAGAAGCTGAACATGAGTCAGCAGGGTAGAGAGTTGTAAAGAAAACAAAAGTAGAAGCAGAAGCAAAGGTGTTGTTTAAAGTCACATTTCCTCTCTATTCTGCCCTGATTAGATTGTGCCATTTGGGGGCTCTATATGTTAGGAAGGATATTGACAAAATGGAATACCCAAAGGAGGGCACTCAAAATGATAAGAGGCTTGAAAAGAAAAATATATAAGGAACAATTGGAAGCACTAAGTATGTTTAACCTGGAGAAGTGAAGACGAGGAAGAGACGTGATAGCTAATAAGAATCTGAAGCACTCTTGTGTAGAAGGCAAAACAGAATTGTTCCATTGGTTTAAATTACATAACACAAAGTACTTCCATTAATGGATCCATGCACTGGGGAATACACTAGATCAATGTTTCTTAGACTTTTTTCTCTCTCAGGACCCCTTCCCACTTTTAAAAATTATAGAGATCCTCAAAAGAGCTTTTGTTTCTCGACTTATATTTATCAATATTTACCGTATTTAAAATTAAAATGTATGTGTTCGCTGCTGTGACTGCCTCAGAATAACAGAGTTGGAAGGGACCTTGGAGGTCTTCTAGTCCAACCCCCTGCTCAGGCAGGAAACCCTATACCATTTCAGACAAATCATTGTCCAATCTGTTCTTAAAAATCTCCAGTGTTGGAGTACCCACAATTTTTGGAGGCAGCTCATTCCATTGATTAATTGTTCTAACTATCAGGACATTTTTTCTTAGTTCTAGGTTGGTTCTTTCCTTGTTTAGTTCCATCCATTGTTTCTTGTCTTGCCTTCAGATGCTTTGGAGAATAGATTAATCCCTCTTCCTTGTGGCAGCCTTTCAAATATTAGAACATGGCTGTCATGTCACCCCAGTCTTTCTTTTCATTAAATTAGACATACCTAATTCCTGCAACAGTTCTTTGTATGTTTTAGCCTCCAGTCCCCTAATCATCTTTGTTGCTCTTCTCTGCAATCTTTCTAGAGTCTCGACATCTTTTTTTACAAAATTGGATGCAATATTCCAAGTGCGCTCTTATTAAGGCATTATGAACTGTATTAACACTTCTTGATTCTATGCCTCTGTTAATGCAGCCTAGAATTGCACTTGTTTTTTGGGCAGCTGCAGCACACTGCTGACTCATATTTAAGCAATTGTCCACTAAGACTCCAAGATCCCTCTTGCAGTTACCATTGTTGAGCCAGGTACTTCTTATTAGGTCTCTCATGATTGAGCCTCTCATGAGTGTTTGATGGGATTTTAACATTAATATTAAATATTAATGTAATATTAATATTAAAATAGTATTTAATATTGTATTATTTAGAATTATTATTTATATTTATTTATATTATATTATTTTTTAGTGTAGCCTGGCAAATAATCTTGATTTTTTCAGTCCCCTAAAAGGGTCTTGGGGATTCCCAAGAATTACTTTTAAAGAAACACTGAACTAGATGATTTGCAAAATCCCTTATAATCTTTACATTCTAGCAAAGAAAAGAAAAACAGAACAAAATGCATATAAAAAAGTCTGAAGTATTTTATTTATATTGAAATACCACTAACCTAGTGTTACTACATCTCCTCAGCATACTGTCTTAGGCATCAAATCTGTCAAAATATATATTCTACTCCATCAAATAAAACTGTAATTTTCATATGGTGAAATACATTTTCTCCACAGCTTACTGAAGCATGGACTATATTCTACGAATATAAAACTGTAGAAGCATAAAATGGGATCTGTGTATCATGCTAAGCCAGAATGCAGCTTGGTTTTATACATCTCTTGTGTGAACCAGTCTTTGTACCACATTTACTAAATAATAATAATAATAATAATAATAATAATAATAATAACAACAACAACAACAACAACAACAACAACAACAACAACAACAACAACAATAATAATAATAATAATAATAATAAAGTTGGAAGGGACCTTGGAGGTCATCAAGTGCAATCCCCTGCTCCGGCAGGTAACCCTATACCATTTTGGACAAATGGCTGTCTAGTCTCTTCTTAAAAACTTCCAGTGTTGGAGCATTAACCGCTTCTGGAGGCAGGTTGTTCCACTGGTTAATCGTGCTAACTGTCAGGAAGTTTCTCCTTAGTTCTAGGTTGCTTCTCTCCTTGATTAGTTTCCATCCGTTGCTTCTCGTCCTGCCTTCAGGCGCTTTGGAAAATAGCTTGACTCCCTCTTCTTTGTAGCAGCCCCTGAGATATTGGAACACTGCTATCATGTCCCCCCTCGTCCTTCTCTTCATTAAACTAGACATACCCAATTCCAGCAACTGTTCTTTATATGTTTTAGCCTCCAGTCCCCTAATCATCTTTGTTGCTCTTCTCTGTACTCTTTCTAGAGCAGTGGTGGCGAACCTATGGCATGGGTGCCAGAGGCGGCACTCAAAGCCCTCTCTGTGGGCACTCGCGCTGTCACCCCAGTCCTAGGCCTTTAGCTGGGTTTTATAAAACCTTTTCACTTTAGGCCTCCACCGCCGTGTGCAAAAAATAAAAAGGTTCAATCAATCAGTCAATTTCAACCTTGCGGGGAAAAAAAGATCTTGCAAAGTTGGAATTGATTGATTGAACTTTTTAGTCCCACCCAATGTGCCGTTACCACTGCAGCCATGCCCATCCAATGGGCCACACCCAGCCAATGGCCACACCCACCTGTCACCCGACGCTGCATAAATGGGTTTTGGGTTGCAGTTTGGGCACTCGGTCTCTAAAAGGTTCGCCATCACTGTTCTAGAGTCTCAACATCGTTTTTACATCGTGGTGACCAAAAATGGATGCAGTATTCCAAGTGTGGCCTTACCAAGGCATTATAAAGTGGTATTAATACTTCACGTGATCTTGATTCTATCCCTCTGTTAATGCAGCCTAGCACTGTGTTGGCTTTTTTGGCAGCTGCAGCACACTGCTGGTGTGCTTGTCCACTAGGACTCCGAGATCCCTCTCACAGTTACTACTATTGAGCAAGGTACCCCCTATACTATACCTGTGCATTTGGTTTTTCTTGCCTACATGTAGAACCTTACTTTTTTCACCCTTGAATTTCATTTTGTTAGATAGCGCCCAGTGTTCAAGTCTGTCCAGATACTTCTGTATCTTAAGTCTATCTTCTGGAGTGTTGGCTATTCCTGCCAGCTTGGTGTCGTCTGCAAATTTGATGAGTTCCCCAACTATCCCTTCGTCCAAATCGTTGTTTAAGATATTGAAGAGCACTGGGTCCAGAACAGAGCCCTGGGGTACCCCACTACACACTTTCCTCCATGTAGATGTGGTTCCATTGAGGACCACATGCTGAGTACGGCCGGTCAGCCAGTTACGAATCCATCTGGTGGTGATGCTGTCTAACCCACATTTTTCTATCTTAAAATATCTTAAATAATCGTTAACCAAAGTGCTCTTAACAGATAACTAGTCTATTTAACATTCAGTTTCATGCATCACCTTTTTTCATAGGCTAATATATTAGATTGCCCACAGGATTTGATCTCAAGGCCTATATTGTCTCACTCCTCAGTCCTCAATAGAATAATCATGTACAAAAGTGGTAAACATTTACTCCAAATAACACCTGACTCAAATATGACAAAATGATATTATTTCTCTATATACCTTTTGATGCCATTTATTCACTCTATGACACTGTTATTCATGTCTGCTAATCATAAATATTTCCTACATATTACCTCTTTAACAACCATTCATGTTCAAGCAGAATTTGATTCAATACTCACCTTGCTTGTGCTATAAGACAGAAACATTTGTAAATAAAAATTGTAAAGGAAATAAGTAATTTAAGATTTATTCCCTCCACAGATACTGGGCAATTACAAGACACAGTTTAGTGGCAATTAAGAGACTATTCAACACTGATTTTCCACTTGTGATCCGCAAAGAACATCAAAATTAGCAGAGCCCAAAACCAGAAAAACTTTAATTAAAAGCACAAAGCCCCTGATTTTCCTTTTACCTTGGACAGGTTGGTGCTGGAATTGCATTTTAACCTATGCCTTCCTGTTCAACTCGCCATAGATAGTTCCAATAAATATAGAAGAGAAATTTAAAAATACCACCCAGCAACAAGTTGTGAAAAACATCCTTTGAATTTATATTGAAAAAAAATGAATGAACAAGGATGGCAGTTTCAAAGAAAAAAAGCTACTGTTTAATACAGTTAGTCCTCGACGTATGCCCACAATTGAGCCCAAAATTTAGATTGCTAAGCAAGACATTTGTTAAGTGAGTTTTGACCCATTTTACGACCTTTCTTGCCACACTTGTTAAATGAATCACTGCAATTAAGTTAGTAACAAAGTTAAGTGAATCTGGCTTCCTCATTGACTTTGCTTGTCAGAAAGGGGATCACATGACACCAGGACACTGCAACCGTCATAAATATGAGTCAGTTGCCAAGCGTCCAAAGTATGATCACTTGATACCAGGGATGATGGAGGGCCATAAGTGTGAAAAATGGTTATAAGTCTCTTTTTTCAGTGCTATTGTAACTTCAAACAGTCACTAAATGAACTGTTGTAAGTTGAGGACTGGCTGTATGTTGTTATGATTTTATTTTGAAATAACGTCTTTCCTTCCTAAGTGAGAAAGGAATTGGACATTCCACATCTATTTTTGAAAATTAAATATAACAAAGTATTCAAGACACATAACTGAGACCTTTTACTGAATTGGTCTGTATCGTGCATGTCAGCTGATGCAAAGTAGTTCAACCTCAGCATTTACAAGATCATAAGCTGTATATGCCAGTTTAAACTGTGCTTAGATGGAGGCTACCCTAAGCTAAAATTTTGTACATTTCCTTTGATTATTTAGTTAAGAGCAGGAACTTTCCTTGCACATGTATTAGTCCCAAAGATATTTTGAACTAGATAATGTTGTAAAAGTTAATAAAAGTATTTATCTGTCTTTGATACTTTCCTCAGTCAACATTAGAATAGAAATTTCAGTGTTTTAATGAAAAGGAACAAATCTGTAGATATGGCTAGTGATACTATATTGTCAAAAGAGATTTAAAATAATCGGGAAATGGAATCTTTCTTTTCTGTGTGTATACAATTGGCATGCTGTGTCTTAATGCTTGAATATTAAGTACATGTAATTGTATGCAATAGATAAATTGTAAAACTATTATTACAAAAGGAAAAACAACTTCAGGAGAGAGGATTTTATTTAGACAGGGATGTAGCAGGGGTTCATCCAAGTCTTTTCTATAATGGATTTGCTCTGAGAAGCATATATTTTGCCTTATAAGAGGGAGAAGAGGCCTCATGTTTCTTTCTTGTCCATGATGCAGTACTTAATGCAATGAACGACAGCATTGGAGACTTCTTCCAACTTGCCAACTCTTTTCTCTAAATCACCCATTCTAAAAACTGGAGGTTTTCTCTTTTGAAAGAGGAAAACTTGTTGGGATCTGTGTCACACAAATTTAATCCAATAAAAACATGGCATTTTTCCAAGGACATATAAAACAATCTAACACAAAAACACTCCCTCCCCCCCCCTCTCTCTCTCTCTCTCTCTCTCTCTCTCTCTCTCTCTCTCTCTCTCTCTCTCTCTCTCTCTCTCTCTCTCTCTCTCTCTATCTATCTATCTATCTCTCTCTCTCTCTCATCAGAATTGACATAATATTCCCTGTAACATTCTATGAAACTGAAAGGTTGAAATTAGGATAGGAATAATACCAATAGTTTTTAATTTGGTGTTGGAAAAGATTGAGTGCACCACTGGAAAATCTGAAACACAAGGTTGAAGACACTTTGTAATGGAGAAGATGTATCAGTATGACTACTAGGACTGGAAATCATATTTAGTGAATCGCTCTCTCAATAATCAATGAATTGCTCTCTCAACGTCCCTACTAACATTTGGTAGACTAGGTGTGCAACAATATTTGGGGAGGGCATCATCAAAATAATGTATATACTGTACTTTGAAAACCATTTTCTTATCTTGTGATGAAAATATTTTATATGTTAATAAATGAGGATACAACGTTGCCTTGTATGTACTGTAGCCCATAATGAAGTCTGTATAGTAAATCTGATCCTAATGCATCAATGATTAGAGGAAGCAAAAATATATTGTAACTTATATGATCTTGGGCGTTCAACCACATAGAATAAACATTGTTCAAATATGTCCTTCATAAAGAAGGCAGGCTCACAGTCTGCTTTGAATACCAGGAATGCTCCTCCTTCAATTTGCTAAGGAGTAACTTTACTACCGAAACTGTTCCAATGTACATATCTCACTACAAACAGATTACTGTATGCCACTTTGCTTTTGTTTTTTGTAAGCAACTGCAAACCTTAAGACATTGTTGTACTGATTAACAATAACAATATTTTCAGTTTTAAAAAATCTTTGTATATTGAACACAGTACACTGCTCCGCTTAATTCCTTAATGTTTTAAGATTTATTAATTAACATTTTCTTAAATATTAGAGCACCATGGTGGCCTAGTGGTAAAGACACTCGCCTCCCACTTAGAAGGTTGAGAGTTCAATCCTAAGTAGCAGCAGATATTTCTCTCCTAGGGCACAAAGAAAAAATATCTGCTGTGAAATCCGTGTGGCGTCAGGAAGGGCATCTGGCCAGTAAACACTCAGCTCCGTCCAATTGCCCAAACTCTCCCCTGAATTAAGGGATTACAGGGTTGTAAAAAGGGAGTTTTTTATTTTATCAAATATTAATATTTATTAAATTTTAATATTTAATAATCAATATATTAATAATTGCTATGTTACATAATAAATATAAAATGTATTAATTTTTAAATAATGTATTCATAATTAATGTAATTAAGTATTAATGCTTA
>NW_015396136.1:0-1595 GCF_001527695.2 Protobothrops mucrosquamatus
TAATGCAAGCCGAATATGTTTGTATCTGCATGTAACATTAAAACCTGCACAAAATATGTAGGGCTTGCATTCTTATGATGCTTCCATCCTCAAACTTTTAAACCACTGCACTGCTATGGACACTTCTGGTTGACTAGGACCTATTTTTGCTCATAATTATTTGTGCCTCTCTAGGTCTTTACTGTATTTCCTGTTTTTTTCAAAAGGTTTTATTTATTATATCATTTTATCCTATGTATTTTATAATTTGCAGCTATCCTGAATCCATTAGTATAGCAGATAGGCTATAAATATTTAAATAAAGTCTTGAATTTTCCCCAAATTATGGACTGGAATTTTTATGGGTAGTGTTATCATCATTCTACGCATGTTATTCTGATACATTCAAAATGGACATTAAAGTCTGTGTTTAGAAACCTGAAATAATGTCATGATTCTCACATTAGTACTAGGTTCTCAATTGTTGATCTTTCTCTAGCCCGTTCATATACATGGGATTCACATGCATCATTTTAGCATAGTTAAGATTGCATTGCTTTTAAAGACACAATCATATTGTTTTCCTAGATATTTTCACATTTGTTCAATATACATTTAGTAAATTAATTTTGCATCAAATAAAGCTTTACTGTATGAAGACAAAAGACATGCAAATTTTTGACTGGAAGTAAAAAAAATAGTCTTAAATGTTTATTTTTCTTTTGCTTTCCACCTTTATTTAATTTATCTATTAAAGAAATGCTACATTTTATCGTTCTCTACATCAAAAAATAGCCCAATGGGATTACAAATCGGTTATTATGATGGGAGATTGGAATGGTGTAATAGATCCAATGAAAGATAAGAAGACTTCTTCTAAAATGTCAACTCAAATTAAATTACCTAAAAGTTTTTTTGCATTACAGGAGGACTTCGAGCTAAAAGATGTCTGGCGGGACTGGAACATGGGAGAAAGTGACTTTACATTCTTCTCGGACAGACATAAATCTTATTCAAGAATTGATTTTATTCTGATTACTAATGACTTGGTCTCAAAGGTTAAAAAAGTGAAGATCTCTCCTAAGACCTTATCAGATCATCGTCCTGTATTGATGGAGATCTTAAGTGATGGAGGAAGTAAAAGAACCTGGAGGCTGAATGAAAATTTTTTAAGATATGAAAGTAATGTACAGAAACTTAAAGAACATTTAAAAGATTTTTTCTTATTGAATATGAATAAAGGCACCTCTATGTCAATTGTTTGGGATGCTAGCAAGGCATTTATGAGAGGTGCCTTAATCTCAATGAATACTGCTCACAGACGTAAACAATCACAAAGATATAGGGATTTGGAACAAGAAATAAAATTAAAATAAAAAGCTTTTATTTTGAACCCAATGGACAATAAATTAAAGACATCTATTGCAACGTTGAGAGAACAATTTAATATGCTACTGGCTGAACAGACTGCAGTTAATTTACAATACATGAAACATAATACATTTTGCAATGCAAACAAACCAGGAAGATGGTTAGCCTATCAAATACGAAAGAAGCAAAAACAAAGACTTATTGAAAAAATAAATTATAAGGGTAAAGAGGTTTTTCAACAGGAT
>NW_015396136.1:5217-8703 GCF_001527695.2 Protobothrops mucrosquamatus
ATTGGTTGATAGATGGTGTTTAGATCAAAAATTGGGTCTTATGTTGGAAGATGGGAATTTGATAAAGCAGATTAAAGATCAAAGTAGAGCCCATATTAGAAGAATTTATAGTGTATTATTAGAGTTGGATTCGGAAACAGAATTAGTTAAAGATTGTATGATCAAGTGGGCTCAAAATATTCAAGAACCAATTATGTTATAGACTTGGGAGATAATTTGGGTTAGAAATGTTAAGTTTACCCAAGCCCAGAATTTAAGGGAAAATTTTTATAAAATGTTTTACAGATGGCATCTGGATCCTCAAAAATTGTCTTGCATGTATCCGAATTTGCAGCCAAAATGTTGGAGATGTGATAATATGGATGCGACTTATTATCATATATGGTGGACCTGTAGGGATGTCAAAGCCTTCTGGATCAAAATATGGTGGAATATCCAACAGATTTTTAAGAAAAAGATAAAATTTACACCGCAATTATTTTTACTGGGTATTATGGAGAATTTGGACCGAAAAGAAATGAATCTTATGTTGTATTGCATCACAGCAGCAAGAACAGTGATTGCTCAGAATTGGAAAAAAAAGATACTACCATCTATGGATGATTGGAGACAGAAAGTCTCACATTTTGCAGAAATGGCTAAAATATCCGCATACCTGAAGGATCATGCACAGGAGATATTTATCCTGGTATGGAGAAGATGGATAGACTATATTCAGAAAAAATATGAATTGAGAAATTATCATCTTGCTTTTGATTAGTTATTAAATTTTTATATGTTTATTATTGCATTTTAGAGTTATAGTAATTTTATATTTGATTATTGTATGAATGGATAGCTTTGGATAGATTAAAAGTATTCTGTAATTATTCCTGGGTTTAGCTCTGGGAAGTCCGGGGGGGGAGGGGGGAAAAGGACAAAAATATATAAGAATTGATGTGCTCATTAATTATTTTTGAAGTATATTTATGAGGATGATCCTGGCTGTTACCCCAAACTGCTTCCGGCTGGTGCTTGAGAAAGAGGTTGGGAAGTAGGGTGGAAGGAGGAAGGTGGAGTGGTTGAGAGTCTAGAGGGAGGAAGGTTTGGTAAGTGAAAGAGGGGGAAGCAGGGAGGGGGCAGCCGGGATCATCCGTAAAGTATCTTTTTTTTGTGTATTGTTGTTTTGTATTTATATGCATCAAGTCTATGTTTATATTTTGTTATAATTGAAAATAATAAAAATTTTGAAGACAAAAAAAAAAAAGAAATGCTACATTTCTTTTGCATAAGATCACATTCTATTGAATGGATTGAGATAAAATCACATTTAATTGTGTAATTCATTTACATAAAGAAGCTAAAAATTAAACACATTCTTTATGGATGGCAACTTACAATGTGTCCTAACATGCCATTTAAAATTTCACAGGAATGTTAGCAAATCCTTGCGATAATTGAGCAATTGAGCAACTTATTGAGCAACTGAAAAGGAAAACAAGCAAAAATGCTATTTTACATTACAAGTATTTCTGGTGGTTACACCCAACAGTGAGTATTGTTTTTGCATGAGTTCTTAGAACATTGCATGTGGCATCAGAGAAATGCATACAAGGAATGATCTGCAGCTTTTTTATCTAGCAGAACCTCTCAATCAAAAGAAATTGACTCTTTTAATGTTTTTATCATTGTGGCAATTATTTATTTATTATAAATGTATTCTGTGCTATATGCCTATTTATACAAGAAATTAAACATACATGTTATGTGCTGATATAAACAAGTGTGATTGGAGTAAAAAAAAAATTCTAGTTGTTGTTCTTATTGTTAAAGATGCCTTCTAGTCAGCCATGTCTTTCTTACAGATATTCCATTCTATCCCTCCACCCCATATGTAGAAATCAGCAGCCATAGTGCATATCAATAGGGCCACGCTTAGTTCTAAAATCATTAGGAATAAGTGTTGGATTTGACACAAATGCAGCATATCCCTTCTATTCATTAAACTATCCTGAAAAAGGTGCTGCTGTTTTCAAAGTTACATTAAATTTAATGAGTCGATTTTGAATAATAAAAACTGCACCACTCTACAGCTATTGAACTATTTTAACTTTTGCTTATGTTTTTATCCCCTGAAAAATACAACTAGCAGCCAGTTTTTAAAAACAATAATAAAGAATATTCTTTGGAAGCACCATATTTGCATTCTTTCACTCATAATATTGTAGAAATATAGAAAACTGATGGCAGAAAAAAACTGCTGTTGAGTCTGCCTTTGGATTTTTATTTTTTTTTTCATTAATTAATTTTCATTATTTTCTCAGCAGGGCTTATAAGAAAACTCCCCGCCTCCAACACTCACTCTGACGACGCTGGCAATGGACCAGCGAACGTTAAGGTTGTTTTAGATTTGTAAATAGTTGCTTTGTTATTTTTCATTGTTTTAGCAATAAACAGATGGTTTATATAATCCCAGAGTTTGAGGATTTTATGTCACTGTATGGATATGCCTGGGATTCGTATTTTTGTAGTTTCCCTTCTTTTATCTCTTCCATCTCTAGGTCCATTTCCTCTGCTTCATCTTCTGATTTCTGGTTTATTTGTTCATAGTTTGTAGTCATTGTCTGGAAATTTTCTAGTTGCAGATTTAGTTGGGAAATTTGTTCATTTATGTTATCTAAATTATTTTAGTCTCATGGGGTTTTTTGTGTCCTCTTTGTGTGCAACAATTGTTTGGTGAATTAGTTGTAGCATAGAATATATTTCCCTCTAAAAGGTGTTTATTTTTTCTTGAGACATTATTTCTAGAGATCCTCTAGTATCACCAATCTTAATAAGAGTAGAACAAAGTTTCATCTAGTTTTTCTGGTCTTTATGTGTAGCCTTTATAATACAATAGGTTCCAGAATATGGGTCCAGTCCTAAAAGAAATATTTTGTTGTAGTCTTTTGTCTCAGGTGTCCAAGAATTGTCAGTCAGGCAAGGTTGTAATCCACAATGTTCAAAGTGTTCAAAATGTTCAATCACCCTGAAAACAGCTCAAAAGTCTCTTCCAGCCAGATGTAGTTAAAAGTCAAATTTTCCTTTCTCTCCCAGTAGTTCTTGAGATTAAAAGTCCAAGCTCAGTAAGTATTTATAGTCCAAGAAGGTCAGGGTGATAAGTATGCCGAAATATTTTCCTTTTTTGTCAGCTGTTCTTCATTAAGCTAGGACAGGGATAGGCAACCTTGGCTCTTTTATGACTCGTGGACTTCAACTCCCAGAGTCATAAAAGAGCCAAGGTTGCCTACCCCTGAGCTAGGAGTTATCAAGCAGCCAGGAAGCTAGTTGCAGTGCTATACTCAAATCCACCACTAGATGTCATTCAAAATCCATTTTCCACTCTTAAGACAAAGGATTGATTTCTTATATTTCACCTCAATGTTTTTTTTCAAAGAGAAAATCTTAACAGTTATTTCAGTTTTCAAATTTATCAAAGCTGTAGCTTTATGTTACTTCCACTTCAGT
>NW_015396137.1:0-2389 GCF_001527695.2 Protobothrops mucrosquamatus
ATAATGATGATGATGATGATGTTGGAAGGGACCTTGGAGGTCATCTAGTCCAACCCCCTACTCAAGCAGGAGATCCTCTACCATTTCAATAATAATAATAATAATAATAATAATAATAATAATAATGTTGGAAGGGACCTTGGAGGTCATCTAGTCCAACCCCCTACTCAAGCAGGAGACCCTCTACCATTTCAATAATAATAATAATAATAATAATAATAATAATAATAATGATGATGATGATGTTGGAAGGGACCTTGGAGGTCATCTACTCCAACCCCCTGCTCAGGCAGGAAACCCTATACCATTTCGGACAAATGGCTGTCCAGTCTCTTCTTGAACACTTCCAGTGTTGGAGCATTCACCGCTTCTGGAGGCAGGTTGTTCCACTGGTTAATTGTTCTCACTTGTCAGGAAGTTTCTCATTAGTTCTAGGTTGCAATCAATCAATCAGGCTAGAGCTGGGAGGGACCTTGGAGGTCTTCTAGTCCAGCCCCTTGCTCAAGCAGGAGTCCCTATATCATTTCAGACAAGGGACTGTCTAGTGACTAGTCTCTTCTTAAAAAACCTCCATCATCAAAAAGCAGCCAAAAAAGCTACTACAATCCTTGGTTGTATAAAAACAGAGGCATAGAATCCAAATCATGTGAAGAATTAGTACCGCTTTTATAAAGCCTTCGTAAAGCCACACCTGGAGTACTGCATCCAGGTTTGGTCACCACATTAGAAAAAAGATGCTAAGACTTTGGGGGGGGGAGTGCAATGAAGAGCAACTAACATGATTAAGGGGCTGAAGACAAAAACATACAGTTGCAGGATTTGGGTATGACACAAATAGGAGAATATCGATAATTGATTAGGTAGGTAGGTAGAAACAGATATAGATATGATACATGATAGATTGTAGATATGATACATAGGTGAGAGATAATAATCGATGATAGAAGATTAGATAGATGATATAGAAACAGATATAGATATATGATACATGATAGATATGATACATAGAGAATAATCGATGATAGGAGATATAGATTAGATAGATGATAGATTAGATATAGATAGATAGATAGATAGATAGATAGATAGATAGATAGATAGATAGACAGACAGACAGACAGACAGACAGACAGACAGACAGACAGACAGACTCAAGGGCCTGAAAAGCATAGGCAAGGAATCAGGAGGGACACAGGATAGATGTGGCCTTTTTTTGCAGGATAATAAAACAATTTGAAAAGCTAACAAGTCTTGCATTTTCTCAGCATTCTTCCTGTGGTCAGTGAAATTATGTATTTATTTCCCAAGGCATTGTAATCCATGCTGACGCTGAGCAGCTTATAAAACCTCCTCCTGTAAGAGGATTAAAAATAATACACCGGGAGAAACAGAAATGAAAACAAAGAACAAATTACAATTTTAGCGGGAAGAAGGAGATATGACTTATCTTTCTTTATCTGTGATTTCAGGAGCAAAACAGACTTCCTGTCCTTTCCCTCAAAGTCAAAGTTCAAATGGTGCTCCAGTTATTATTATTATTATTATTATTATTATTACGTTATGTGGCCAGAAATCAGATTTAGAGATTTCTCTTCCCTTCGCACAATCGGGGCCAAAGGGACACAGGAAAAACACAATATAGGTAACCCTCAGCTTACCACCACGCAGCCCCAAATTTCTAAGTTGCTAAGCAAGACGGTCATTAAGTGAATTTTGCCCCTTTTTACCTTTCTTGCCACAGAAGTTAAGCGAATCACCACCGGTCTTAAGTGAGCAGCATCCCCACGGTCACATGACCAAAATTCAGAGGCTTGGCAACTGACTTGTACTTATGACGGTTAGTGTCCCAGATCCCCTTTTGCAACCTTCTGACCAGCAAAGTCAACGGGGGAAGCTTGATTCGAGTGACTGACTGAACAACTTCAAGGATTGACTTCAAAAGCACAGCGAAGGTCGTAAAGTGGGGCAAAACTCACTTAACAACTCTCTTCACTTACCAACAGAAATTTTGGGCAGAATTGTGGTGGTGAAGTCGAGGATTGCCTGAATCTTGGTTTGGGCCACAGTATCTTCTGCGGAAGAAGGAACTGTGTTTTATCAAACCAGGGTTAGGGCCGCGTCGCAGAACTCCATCTGCTTTTGGGGGAGAGTTTTAATAATAATAATAATAATAATAATAATAATAATAAAAAAAAAAAAAAAGCTGGAAGGGACCTTGGAGGTCATCTAGTCCAACCCCCTGCTCAGGCAGGAAACCCTATATACCATTTCAGACAGATGGCTGTCCAGTCTCTTCTTAAAAACTTCCAGTGTTGGAGCATTTACCGCTTCTGGAGGCAGGTAGTTCCGCTGATCAATTGTTCTAACTGTCAGGAAGTTTCTCCTTAGT
>NW_015396137.1:4184-8699 GCF_001527695.2 Protobothrops mucrosquamatus
CTTGGTGCTCTCTGAGCGTGGTGCTTTTCTTGCAGACGTTTCCTGACCCAACTAGGGAACGTCATCAGTGTTAGAAGGGAATGGAGTTTGTGGAAAGGAAAAGGAAGAGAAAGGAGGAGGAATAGAGGGAGGGAAGGAAGGAAGGAAGGAAGGAAGGAAGGAAGGAAGGAAGGAAGGAAGGAAGGAAGGAAGGAAGGAAGGAAATGAGGGTCCTTGATACTCTGAGCTTGCCTGTTTTCTTGCAGACATTTCATGACCCAACTAGGTAGCCTCATCAGCGCAAGGGGGCACCTTCCACATTTGGCACTGCAGAGTCTTCCTCATTCTGGACACCACCAACCTTCTTGAGGTTCTCCTCATCCCAAAGCGAGGAGACAATCCCACCCATGGTCTTCTTGCAGAGGTCTACAAGTTGAAGGGTGGTGGTGGTTAAAGCACGGCTGGTCTTCAGAAGGCGGTCCAAGGAAACCCCATGCCCATAATATCCTTGAAGGGGATGGAGCAGCTCCCCAGGGATGGTCCTGAAGGCACAGACCCTTCCCCTTCTTTCTACCAACCACGGCTGATTGACATCCCCTCCCCCCAAGCCGAGCCATTGAAAGCCCCCCCCCTAAAAGTCGGAGTCCAGGTCCACCAACTCGGCGTCCATCAGGTTTGTCCGGGAATGGATGGGGGGCAACCCACCCCACCTGCCCAGAGGCGGCTGCACCCCATAGGCATCACTGCCCAGGAACAAAGCAGCTGAGCTCCTGGGGGCAGCGGGGAAGGCAGCCCCCCGAAAATGCGAGGGCTGCCGTCCGGGGACCAGCCACGTTCCACGTTCCGGTCCGGTTTCCTCGGGACCCCCGAGATCGGGACAAAAGGGGTGGTTGATGAGATCTGGTGGGTTGTCGCACCTGCAGCTGCCGGGGGGCCGTCGGCCCAGAGGGTGGTCCGGCTGCTGGGGGTGTCGGGGTCTCCAGTTGGGGGCCGCTCGAGGCAAAAGGACGTCATCCAAAGCCTGGGCTTGCTCTGGGCTGGCGACGAAACACTTGGCCTTGGGGAGCCGGGGCAGGTGTGGGACAGAGCTGGGGACCCCCGGGGCGAAGTAATTCGGGGTGCAGGTCTCAGCTGCCGGCCCGGAGGGGTTGACCCCCTTCTTCTTCCTGTGCTTCTTCTTCTTCCGGGTCGATTTCTTGGCCCGCCTGGAGGAAAACTCGCCTTCCATCAGCCAGTGACTGGCCCTCTCCTCGGGGGGCACTGAAAAGGGAGGGGGAGAGGACCGTTATTCCACAGGGAAAGCACCTCCAGATTCCCAGAGGATGATTGGCAGCTGTCAGCACACCGCTAGGTTTCATTTTGGGACGGATCAGAAGGGGAGAGATTGACATTTTGCATTTACACCGGGCTGCACTTTGTACTACACAGAGTCCCTGCCTAAACGGCCACAACCGAAACCCACATAATAATAATAATAATAATAATAATAATAATAATAATAATAATAATAATAATAACAACAACAATAACAACAACAATAACAACAACAACAACAACATAATAATAATAATAATAATAACAACGATGTTGTTGTTGTAAGGGATCTTGGAGGTCATCTAGTCCAACACCCTACACTTTCCCGTTGTTAACTGAGCCCCACATTTCCGCGGCTGAGACCAAGCCGGGGGGGGGGGGGAGCCGGGAGTTGCCGAGGGAGTTTTTGCCCCGTTTTACGACCTTTCTCGCCGTAGCTGTGAAGCAAATCGCCGCGGTTGTTAAGTTAATACCATGGTTGTAAAGTGAAGCTGGCTTCCCCATCAGAAAGTCGCAAAAGGGTTGCCAAGCATCTGAATTGTGGTCGTTAAATCGAGGATTATCTCTGTACACTTAATTTTCATTCCACCCTGGTATAAAGTAAATCAAATTTAGTTTTTGTCCAGGCGTTGCGTATTTGCAGAGATAAAAGCTCTCTCTCTGTCTCTCCTTTCTCTCTCTCTCCTCTCTTCTCTCTCTTCTTTCTCTCTCTTCTTTCTCTCTCCTCTCTTCTCTCTTTCTCCTCTTTCTCTCTCTGTCTCTCTCGTCTCTGTCTTTCTCTCCTCTCTCTTCTCTCTCCTCCGTCTCTCTCTCTCCTTTCTCTCTTTCTTCTCTCTCTCTCCTTTCTCTCTCTCTCCTGTCTTTCTTCTCTCTCTCCTCTCTCCTCTCCTCTTTCTCTCTCCTGTCTCCTCTTTCTCTCTCTCCTCTCTCTCTCTCTCTCCTGTCTTTCTTCTCTCTCCTCTTTCTCTCCTGTCTGCTTTCTTTCTCTCCTCTCTCTCTCTTCTCTCCTCTCTCCTGTCTCTCTCCTCTTTCTCTCTCTCCTGTCTCCTCTTTCTCTCCTGTCTCTCTTCTTTCTCTTCTCTCTCCTCTCTCCTCTTCTCTCTCCTTTCTTCTCTCTCTCTCCTGTCTTTCTTCTCTCTCCTCTCCTCTTTCTCTCCTCTTTCTTCTCTTTCTCTCTCCTCTCTTTCTTCTCTCTCCTCTCTTCTCTCCTCTTTCTCTCTCCTGTCTCTCTTCTCTCTCTCCTCTCTTCTCTTTCTCTCTCTCCTGTCTCTCTCCTCGCTCCCTCCCTCTCTCTCTCTCACACACACACACACATCTGGATGGCACATTTTTGCCCTCTCCCCTGAAGAAAGCAAAGGGACATGTCCCTCTCCCCATCACCCAACTTTCCAGGCCAGGAGCGTGTATGACAGGTGGACTATCTTGCATTTCCTGCGTCTGGCCAACAGCTGGCAGCAGTGAGTCAAGATAGAATTGACAACACCCCCCCCCCCCCCATGGATGGAACACCACGGGATGTCCAAGAAGGTCACTTTCCAATGGCCTTCAGGCTCTTTCACAGCCCAGCCTGACTTCTTGCCCATCCAACCTGGACGAGAACCGTTACCTGGTGTGGCGACCGGTGTGACCGAGACGTCCTGAGAGAGAATGGCGCCTCTCCTGGCCACCATCTTGGTCACATGTTGCGCCCAAGCCGAGGACATGTCTCCCGACGGCTCGCTGAGATCAAACGCCAAACCAGCTGGACGGAGGAACAAATATATTTTCCACCAGTTATCAACAGTGAGCTGTAACTTTTCATTGCGGTTAATCTACTAAAAGGAAGTGCGCTTTGCTTTCTGTTTATTATAACCCCCCCTCCCTTCTAGCACTGGTGACGTTCCCTAGTTGGGTCATGAAATGTCTGCAAGAAAACCCACCCAGCTCAAGAGAGAATCAAGAGCCCCAGAGTTGTTGTCGTCTTCCTCCTCTTCCTCCCCCACCAAACCCCCCTCCCTTCTAGCACTGATGATGGTACCTAGCTGGGTCATGAAACGTCTGCAAGAAAACAGCCAAGCTCAGAGACCACCCAATTCTTGCTCCTCCTCCTCCTCCCCTCCCAGCACTGATGATGTTACCTAGCTGGGTCATGAAACGTCTGTAAGGAGACCACCAAACTCAAAGAACACCAAGGAACCCACAGTTTTTCCCATCCTTCCTTCCTTCCTTTCCTTCCTCCCTTCCTTTCCTTCCTCTTCACTCCCTTCTAACACTGGTGATGTTACCTAGTTGGGTCATGAAACGTCTGCAAGAAAAGCACCAAGCTCAGAGAGCATCAAGGACCCCACATTCTCTCTTCCTTCCTTCCTTCCTTCCTTCCTTCCTTCCTTCCTTCCTTCCTTCCTTCCTTCCCTCCCTCCCTCCCTCCCTCTTAAATCCCCCTCCTTTCTTGCACTGATGTTACTCACTTGGGTCATGAAACGTCTGCAAGAAAACAACCGAGCTCAGAGAGCACTAGGGACCCCTACAGTCCTTCCTCCTCTTCCTCCTCCTCCTCTCTGCATACCCCACTCCCTTCTAGCCCTGATGATGTTATCTAGTTGGGTCATGAAACGTCTGCCAGAAAACAACCGAGCTCAGAGAGCACCAGGGACCCCACAGTCCTTGTCCTTCTTCTCCTTCCTTCCTTCCTTCCTTCCTTCCTTCCTTCCTTCCTTCCTTCCTTCCTTCCTTCCTTCCTTCCTTCCTTCCTTCTCCTTTCCACTCCCTTCTAGCACTGATGATGCTACCTAGTTGGGTCGTGAAAGGTCTGCAAGAAAACCACCAAGCTCACAGAGCACCAAGGACCCCATAGTTCTCCTCCTCCTCTCCCCCCTCCTCTTCCTCTTCCTCCCCTTCTCCTCCTGCTCCTCTCTACAATCCCCACGCCTTCTACCGCTTTTGATGTTATCTAGTTGGGTCATGAAACGTCTGCCAGAAAACCACCCAGCTCAGAGAGCATCAAGGACCCCACAGTTCTTCTCCTTCCTTCCTTCCTTCCTTCCTTCCTTCCTTCCTTCCTTCCTTCCTTCCTTCCTTCCTTCTTCTCCTTTCCACCTAGCACTGATGATGTTCCCTAGTTGGGTCAAGAAAACCACCCAGCTCAGAGAGCATCCCGGACCCCACAATCCTCCTCCTCCTCCTTGCAAACCCCCCTCCCTTCCAGCCCTGATGACGTTCCCTAGTTGGGTCACGAAACGCCTG
>NW_015396138.1:0-2753 GCF_001527695.2 Protobothrops mucrosquamatus
CTGTAAAGGATTCTATTCTACAACTGGCCTACAAGAAGCCTAGGAGAAGCCCACAAGTCATGCATGGAAGCAGTTGGCATTCATTTATTTGGACCCCACAACAGCTATCCTTTAAGATGAGGAAAGCTGGGGAGATTTGGAATGGCACATGCTAGAAAAAGGAACTAATACACAACTGATATCTTTCTGAATACTCCAGCGAAGCAAAGAAGCAGAAAGTACATAGCTGCTGCCCATGATATCATCATCCATCAAAGAGGAATCACAGAGAGCCACCGCAGTTACTTTTATCTGTAGTAAACTTGCAATATTTCTACGTCTAATGATGCCTAACAGCTGCTGTTCACATCACTGTCACTCAGTAAGTTGCATCAGGAAAGGGGAAGAGATGTAATGGGTGTAGTAACAAAAAGGAATTAAATAAGTACTGTACATTTATATGCTTTGACCAGAAATAGCAAAAGACAATCACACAGGGGACAAACTAAAGCAACTCAACCCAAATTTCAGGGGACATTGGGCTCAGCTTGTAATTGGTGGAGAAGACATGGAATTTTGTGCACTGACTTCTATAATTCCAGACTTTACATCGTTCTCAATTCTTTCTTTAAATGTTGCCAATGGAAAGCGTAACCTTTGCATATGTAAGTTTCTATGTTCAGTCTCTTATAAGTCCAGTGAAAGACCTTGTACTGAATGGAAGCCCCACTGAGCACCATGGTTTAGTATACCATGTACAAGTATACATTGTACATTGTGAGGAGGAGGATTGATCAAATACATAATGAGTTAATGATCTTATATATTCTTTTCCATGCAATTTAGTGTTCTTGCACAAAACCTTGAATATCTCCAATCACCAGTTCCAGAACTTAACATTACATTTTCTTTTCTCTGTAACAATCTTAAGTTGGATTTAATTCAAAGGAGTTGATTTCTTTCAAAAGAACACTTTTTTTGAAAGAGTTCTCTTCCCCCAACCCATTCAATACTTTGTTTGCTGGAGAAAGGCAGAGATTAGTATATCAAACTGTTGCTATCAACAGAGCTTGACATCTATTATAGATTTCCATTCAATCCTTGCTATAATTGGCATACTTTCAGGCACTTGAAACAGGCTGTATCCCAAAGCGTTCTCGAGGAAAATAACGGACTTTGATATATTCAGAGTCTGATGGGGTACGTGGTCTTAATTCAAGCAAGGACAGGATTTGTTTGTAGGACCCTATTAACACACTGATGGAGAAAATACCCAGGTAAGTAAGGTGAAGCCATATGGCTCAGAATTCCAATTTGTATGTAGTAGGAATAGCCAAATTCCGACGGGCATTCACATAACATGCTGAATTTAAGCAGCCCCAAGAGAAGCATTAATCTGAAACCTGAAATCCTGCTCACAATCATATTGGTATTTTCCTGAGGTACAATTTGACCTTATGGGTCTTCCAGATAACAATAATTTTGTGTTAAAAAAGATAGGCAAAGTAATCGTCCTTGAAGCAAATTCTATATCAAAGCCAAGAAACTTACTTTGTGGTCAGAAGGATAGTGTACAAATAAAATAAAATGCAATCAAGAACAAATTCTGTTTCAGGCTTAAACCCACATGGCACATTTCACTGGCAGCATTTCCTACCAGCATCTATTTCAGAGCTAAGAATTCCTGCTGCAATTTTTTCCCACCAGTTCTGAAAGGGGGGGGGGGCTTGCTTTAGACATTTTTAAAGGAGGAGAGTGTGGTGGTCTTCTGTAGTTAAGAGGAATGTTTGAATCTCCTGCCTTTCTCTTCTCCAAAGGAAACAACTCACAGAAATGTACTGAAAAAGGCCCTGCCATTGAAAAGTGATGGGAGAATAGCTCCTTCTCCTGGAGCAATTTTCTATGAGAGACCTTGCGGGTAAATTATAATATATGCACTGCAACCCTGCGTGCAAATACATTGGGGGCAGAGCTTGCATCATAATATTATGGCACACATTTTCACAAAATCTCCACTTGTTGAAGATGACCCTCCAGACCTTGTATGACCCTCCTGTCCATGTTTTGGTGGAACATGTTGAAAGTCTGTTTACCCAATTCTCACTGAAATTGTACCTGACACCCATGATTCTAGAGAAGAAAATGAATGCAAGACAGTTTAGGACAGTGGTTCTCAACCTTTTTAATGCCGCAACCCCAACCGGTCGTAAGTCGAGGACTAAACCGGTTGTAAGTCGAGGACTAAACCGGTCGTAAGTCAAGCACTAAACCGGTCGTAAGTCAAGGACTACCCAACCGGTCGTAAGTCGAGGACTTTCCCTGCCCAGGAGCGCCGCACATGTGTGGTTCCGCCCCCTGCGCCTGCCGAGGCATAGCTGGCAAGCGGCAGAGACGGAGCAGGCCGACCACCAGCTGGCCCAGCCCAAGGGAGGTAAGGCACCCGCCGAAAAAGGGGAAAAAATGGTGGACAAAAAAATGGCGGACAAAAAAATGGCGGACAGCCTTGCTTGGCGACCCCCGTGAAATGGCCGATCGACCCCAAATGGGGTCCCGACCCACAGGTTGAGAACCACTGGTTTAGGATATTCCCATTGGATAAAAATAGAAAAGGGTCAGGACCCTGGAGAGGTAGAAGGCCTCTAAGAGCTTTGGATCAAGGAAGAGGATAGGATTAGGGCGATAACAAAGATTAAATTCAGTTTATATTTAATTAAATCAATTGTATAGTTCATATGATTGCTTTCCAGGTGTTTAATAATTTCTCCTTACACTTC